>NW_006800294.1:491863-503598 GCF_000485575.1 Poecilia formosa | reverse complement strand
TATGTTCCCAGTATATATTTTATTATTTTAAAAAAGTTTCTCTAAGTTTTGACTCTGCTGTGGAAAACTATAGAGACTCAGCATAATTAATCTAACTCTAAAACCAAAACTAATATGTCTGTCCTGCATTTGAACTATTAATGAGTGAAGATATGAAGCTGATAAATTACAGGAAATCAATGATTGCATCAGCCACCGTGGTTCTGCTGTGAGGGAGTGAAAAGTTTTCCAGAGGTGTCTCATTATGCAGCCTATATATAGTAACCAAGTTGGTTTCAGTCATTAACTTATTGCTTCTGATCCATCCTGTGACAAAACGACATGAAAGCAGCTGCAGCGTCTGCAGAGGTGACTGGAAACGTGTCATTTTGATGTGAGTTTCCATGAAGCGTTGGGAACGGCGGCGCGTCCCGCCTGATGCGCCGCCTGATGCGCCGCAGTAGAGAGACGTGTGTTTAGTCTATTAGCAGAGACCGCCGGTCCGCTTTGGGGAGCTGACCCCAAGACGGCTTCAGTTACACCAACCCAGCGCCCCACCTCCAACCTTGAACCCCTGACCTCCCTTCGGCTGACCTGCCGTCAGCGTCGTGTGTGTGTGTGTGTGTGTGTGTGTGTGTGTGTGTGTGTGTGTGTGTTGATTCTCAGCCGAGCTAAGTTGAAGAGTTGGCGGTGCTGTTGATGGTCACGATGATACGCCTCCACGGCTGCGGCTCCTTTTGCGCTCACCGCTTCTCCCTCTGCTGTGATTTAATAAAGTTTAGGAAGTGATGGAATAAGTGCGTCCACCTGTGGCGGTTCAGGATGCGCTAATCTCCTGATTTAGCTGCTAACCCCGTCTGCAGGTTCACCCTGCGCCTGACCTCTCCTCACACACGCCTGGATGAACTCCAGAGCTCAGGACGCTGCGTCGGGAATCTCTGCAGCAACCTGGAAACCTTCAGCTGGATTCAGGAACAGATGATGAACTGAACCAGCATGAGACGTTATTATAACGAATGGAAAATATTAGCTGTCAGCAAACAGAAGCTGCTGATTGCTTCCACTGTTTCTGCTGCGTTTTATTCCTGACCTGCTCCTCCCAGCTCCAGTTTGACCAGTTTGCATTTCCTGAACAATGTCAATAAAACCCATTAAAAAATAAAAACATTATTTTGCATCAAATAAAAGAATTTGCAAATGTCGTTTTTAGGTTTTGATCCAGAAGCTTCAGAAGTTGATTTTACTGAGGTAGCAGCTCCTGAGGTCATAAATACATAAAAAGCCAAATTAAAACTGAATATAAATCAGTTTAAAGCAAATCCTCCTTTTGTCAGAATGGCCTGACAGGATTTTATTTTGGTCAAATTGTTTCAGATATCAAAGATAACCTGAGTAGAAACAAAAAGTTTTCAAATGTTATTTATTAAAGGAAAATAATAATAATAAAACGACTCTCCATCCTTTAACCTGTTAATAAATATGAATAAAACTCATTTTAGATCATCTGAACTCCTCCAATGTAAAACAGTAAATCTGATTGGTGCGGCTTGCAGCCAGGCTTTTGTGTGAATCTGTTTAATGTCGTGACACAAACTGTCGGCCATGTTGTCTGCTCTACCGTCGGCGATCAGCCTCATTTCTGTCCGTTGGTCCTGATGCTTTCACGCCGTTTCTTGCATGTTTATGATGAAAATAAGTTTTTCTTATGATCCTCCTTCACTTTTCTCTGTATTTGGGTCGTAACTTCCTGTAGGAATATTATTGATAATTGATAAACTGCTTCATTTATTCTCAACACACTCAGAACTCATCTGACCCAGTGAAGCTTCATTCCTTTGACACATTTGGTGAATAGTTCTTAAAAAGTAAAAGTGTTGAGTGCTGTGTGAATATTAGCCTTCTGGTTGACGACACATTAGCCGTTTTATCCCCGGCGGTTAAAGCTGCTGCAGTCAGAAGTGACGCAGCTTGATGGGACGAAGCAGAAAAGCAAATAAAGAGGAATGACAACAACGTGAGGAAGGAGCCTGACGCTCGGCTCAGCTTCTGCTGTGACTGAGAGGAGAGACCAATTAGCCGTTAATGTGAGCGCTGACGGGCGGATTACTCCCGGCTCGGCCGCCCCTTTAAGAAACAGACATTAATAACAATAACGCAGTAATAACTGGGCTCTTAAAGGGACAGCTGCGGCCCGGCAGCCGTGTTGGCGGCGCAGCCTAATGTCCTTCACAGCTGGCTTCACATGTTTGAGCTGCCAAGAAGGCTTTTGTTCACTTCCTGGGCCCTTTGTGTGACCCGGGTCGCGGGACGCCGGCCCATTGTTCAGCCAGGCAGGAAGTTCCCGTCCTGCAGCAGCAGCTACCTGGAAGCTTCAAGGTGAAGGCAGCCCGCAGCGCGCTGTCATGGAAACCCCGTCCTGACGCCGCATCCTCCTGGACGCTATTGTCTCCAGGTTTACAGTTACCGGTCAGAAGCAGGGGTCAGAGGTCAGGCGGTGCACCTCTAACAATCCTGCAGGTGCTCCATTGAGCCGCTTCTTTCTTAATTAGGAAGACGGACCAACAAACAGCGCAGCCATTCACATGCGCCCGCGGTCGTGACCGATCGCTGGACCCCGTGTAGTTGGAGGATTCTCTTACCGCGCTGCCAATGGAGGCGAGGAATCTGAGCGCTGCGCTCGTCCTGGGAACAAAGGGCCGGCGGCCCCGGGGCCCGGGGTAAGGAAACTCCGGGTTTGGCCCCTGGACCCGCAGGTCCTCCTGGAACAGCCAGGTGTTCCAACAGGAGCCACTTTGTGGAGCAGCAGAGAGCCTTTTCCTCCGTCCGTCCCAAAACGTTGAGCCGCCGGCTGCTTTAGCATGTAGCATCCGTCATGTTGGTAACAGGAACCACACGGAGCCGGTCCTGGTTCTGGTTCCGCTGCAGGGAGGCGGAAACATGGCGGCTGGTTCCCCGACCCTCACAGCCTCCAGCCGGCTCTCACTCCCTGCAGCTGCTGCACACGGCCTGGTCAGGGAATCAGCAAACCTCAGCCGAGTCCGATCACCACCGGGACGAGTTTGGACCTGAGCCCAGGTCAAAGGTCAGTCCTCCATCGCAGCTTCATTTGATTTGGTCTTTTTTCTTTTACTGAATTTATCTAGAAACATTAGGATTATGCAATAAATGCAGATATAAAACATTAGAGGAAGTTAAATCATGTTTTATTTTCCTGTTAGAAACTTTCTGCCAAAATCCTGAGAAGTGAAAGATGTAAATATGATGTCAGGCTTCATGAGCAGATGCATAAAATCTGTTCATCTCTGTGATCTCCAGTCCAGAGCTCTTATTTTGGATCCTCATCTGGTTCTTAATGTGAAGGTAAATATAAAACCAGGTGGAGATAAAAACATGTTCAGTGGAAGTTAAACCAGAAGAGTCTTTTTATTCCAATTCTTTAGATTCAACCTCACAAAAAGGATCAACAGCCCAAAGAGGAATCCACAGGAAACGTGTTTGACATTTTTAGCTATGAAAATCTGAAAAGTGTGGCATGCTTTAGTTTTCAGGCCCTGAGAGAATATTGTGGAGCTTCTTTTCTTTCGTTCTGAAATAAATATAGTTTCTGGACTGCTGCATACTTTCACTGTAAAACATCAAAGTAACCAGAACAGTTGCATCAACTCTGACTTGCTGTAGACAGAAAAGCCGTAACTCGCTAAATCAGCTGTTTATTTTCTATACATTTATGTTTAATTTATTTTTTTCAAACAAGTTTTTAAAAACAAGGAAACAGAAAAATAATTAGCTTAACATTTCTTTGTTTGAAAAGAGAAGGAAGAAGTGAACACTTATTTAATCCTGAAATAGTGAAATATATTATAATGATCAAAGCTTGTAATTAAAACGGTTCTACTGTTCATGTGCCTGTTCAGTTTACTGGGCTGAAGGGACAAACGATGTTTAATGCATAGACTAACTTATTGCAAACTAATTCATACAGTTATTAATATCAATAATAATTACTGGATATCAGAATAATTACCAACTGCTTGCTGATGTACAACGATAAATTCTTCTTAATTCGTTATATAGCAGTAAATAAAACAGAGAATAAAACATAATATTGGCAGAAATAACGATAATCTGCTAATAATCAGATCCAACCTGCAGACAGTTGGAGGACAGCAGGTCCGGTTCTCTGACCCGTCCAGGTTTTTCTGCGGTTCTGGCATCAGGACTGATGCCCCCGTGACCCCACCGTGACCCCACCGTGACCCCTCTGAGCCCGGCTCAGGGATCAACCCCAGCTGTCGGAGGGCAGAGCTGGACGCAGCAGCAGATGCTTGTTGTGGTTTCACCTGCAGGAGTCGGACAGCCGCCTGTCGCTCGCGTCTTTCTTCTGGTTTCACCTCGCAGCTTTTCTCTCTGTCGCTTCTTGGCACTCGCACCACCTGCTCAGGACCTGCTGGATTTCTCTCCTGCAAAAGAGCTTTTCAGCGCGGCGCGGCTCACATCTGCCAGCCGGTTTCCTTTCTGTTCCCGGCTCAGTCCTCCTCTCTTCCTCCTACACCTGCTCCCTCTCTCTGATCTCTGCATCTTTGTCTGGGATGTCTTTGAATCTTCTCCTTCCATACGCTGCTGGGTTTATCTGCCTCTTGCACTCTTTTCTTTCATTTTAAATGTATCAGTTTAACTGTAAATGTGCCCCTTTTTATTTTCTAAGCCACTATCCATTTACTAAAGATGCATTAGATGCTAAAACCCAGAGGAAGGTATTTTAGGAAAGCTGTATTGCATTTCTTGGGGAGAATGGTGGTGTTTTTTTCATGTGCTCTCTGATTGGATGACTGTCATATTTGAAAAGTGTATTGTGCCACCAATGCAAAACCCCAAAGAACCAGTTTTATTCTAAAATAAAACCATAAAATCTAAAGGGTTTTCTTCATTAAATTAAAGATGAAACACATGATTTGACCTTCAGATGAAACCTGGATGATTTACAGCAGCATTTATGATTTTACCTGAGCTAACCAGCTTCTCTGGTGAAAATAGTCAAACATTTTCAAGGTTTAGAAATTAATCCATACCAAATGAACCTCATTCACCAGAATGGGGCAAAATATTTAAACACTGCATTATAAATAATTTCATTTAGAAGGTAACATTTCAGTGCTGCAGCAGGTCCAGGGCACAACGATGCTAAGAGACAAGAATCAGATTTAACATGCATGTTAGTCAGAACGATGATCTGCTCACATCTTTCTGTGGAACGTAACTTCAGGTCACTTTTCAATCCAGGAACACCTGGATTTCCTTCGTCCTGATTGGCTGAACCTGAAGCTCAGAGACTGTTAGCTTCTGTGCTAGCGCTAAGATGAAACCTGTTCTTCTGGATTCTCCCACTGATGGTTTATCTTTCTAAAGACTCAAACTGCTGGTGCAGGTGCAGAAGCATTGAAATCCTGTAATTTAGCAGATTGTGAGGAATTGCCCTGTAATGTGACATAAATACATTTGTCAGGTTTTCAGACCTTCCCACTGTAGCAACGTCCCAACGGACTGCAGGTTGTGGTGTAAATAATTACAGGTTGTATTAAATAGTTTTGAGTGTAAATGACAACCTGGATCTGAAGGAAACATTTATCAGAAACTGCAAAGTTTCCATGTTTATAAAAATCCCAAATATTCGTCTTACTTTGAATTCTGGTGAAAGTTTAGCAGCTTGGCTAACAGCGAGAGCCATTTTGTGTCCCTGCTGTTTGCTGTGGAGGTAGATTGCTGTGTCTTATTTATATTTGTCCGGTGTGATTCCAGATTAAGATCTCTGTTTAGCTGACATCAGTAATTAGCAGTGAGCAGACACGGAGCAGTCAGCTGATTTTGGCTGCAGCCGCCGCGTCCGCGCTCTGCCAAGTCAAACACACACAGGCGACTTTCATTTGGGACCCAACAGCTGAGGGCCCGCCTCCCTCCGCCGCCGCTTACTGTCCCGCAGAGAGAGGTCAGGCTGGGGTTAGGCAAATACGGCGAGCCGAGCCTCCATACTGTCCATTAACTATGAAAACACGGAGGGACGACAGCTTCTCTCGTTTTCATGCCTGTGAAGTTTTTCTTTTCAAGCTTTTTTCATCCAGAAATAATTCTCCATCTGCCGGCTCTGCACACAGAAGCATCAGAGAATTAAAATGGCAGAGCCGGTTTTCTTCTTCTTTCTGTTTAATTCCTGTAGTTTATGCACACCGAAGCTTCCAGAGCCGTTTGTTTATCTTTTGGGAAGTTTGCCTGAATCTGCCGGCCCAAATTTCATGGAAGTTGGTAGAAACTTGGATCCTGGACGCAGAAACTCCTTCAGTTTCTGACATCCTTTTATTTAATTGTGGAATAATTCACTGGCTTAGTGAAGGCCTTCAGTTCAAATACATGCTGACCTTATGAACATGGCTGCTGGGCCTAAAGAAAGCCTGTAGGGGTCGTGACCTCTCAGAAAACAAGTCAGAGATGATCGATAATCGAACTGGGCTTGAAAACAATCTGAAATAAACAACAGCAGAAAATGATGCCAATCTTGTGCAGTTTGATGCAGGTTATTAAAGTTTTCTGTCAGCTGATGGTTTATCAGTGTGAGGAATCTCCTCAGGGTGATCCAGTGGATCCCAGCAGCAGACTGGAAATGTTCACTGACCATAAAACAGGAAAACTTAATTCAGTTTAAAAACTGAATTAAGTTTTATCTTCATTAAATGAGCCTCATTTTTCCTGCTGGTCAGTTTTGCACATAGAGAAGTGAAGCAGAGTTTTATTCTGAAAGGTCAGGAGGGTCAGATGGTGTCTGTGTGTTTGGATGCTTAACGATCTGTTAGTGCTGCTGCTGAGAGAGTTTAAGCCAAAGTGTCACTAAAACCCAAAGCTATGGTATTTATTGTTATAAAGTCCTTTATATCGAAGACAAACTGGATCAAATATTAAACGTTAAGCTGCTGATTTACTGGTTTCTGTTTGGTTAAAACCAGTCGTTACTGGGATGAAGGCATTAATCCGTCCATCAGCGCTTCATGGGAGCCATGAATGGACCTGCTGGTATTTTATTCTATTATTCCTCAGAGAGTTTCTGTGTTTAAAGGCTTCGGTGGTAAAACGTCCGTCTGCTCTCCCTGTGCAGACAGACGGCCGCTCCGCGCTCCGCTCCGTGCTCCGCTCCGTGCTCCGCTCCGCTCCGCTCCGTGCTCCGCTCCGCTCCGCTCCGTGCTCCGCTCCGCTCCGCTCCGCTCCCACTTCCGATCGCTCTAATGTTTTTCAGTCATCTGGCCCTGACTTTCTAAAGCAAACAATGCTGTGGGGACCGAGTCCTCCAATAACACTTTGTCAGGTCCAATCAGGCCTGAAATATGACTCAACTGTCTGCACTCTGAAACTCCCTCCTGCCTGCTTCCTTTCTCTCCCTGCCTCCCTCTGCTGCTCTTTCTGTGGCCGAACTTCGGTTCTTCCCGACCCAGTCGGGAATGATCATCCGCTCAGACGTGGAGAGGATCTCCGTTATTTCACCAGCTCCATGTTGGTCATATTTTACAGTCTGAACTGTTCACCAAACCTTTTGTCTGTTATAAATTCAAAAGATTTAATATATTTCTGTTGGTTCAAGTTGTTTTTTTTTCTAAAGGCTGAAAAATCCAAGTTCCTCTGAAATGTTCTGAGCAACCAAAAAGTTTTTATATGAAGTTTTGTTTGCTGTTGGACAGTTATTATAAATATTATAAATATATTTATTATAAAATCACATTAATTTCACCACAAGGTTTTTCTCAACACTTATTAAATCACAGAATATCATCAGCACAAAAACGCGTCTAGAAAATTTATTTATTTTGACTTTTTTTGTCATCTTTTCATTTTAGAGATTTATTTTATTTCAGTTTGTAGTTACAGACATTTAAGTTAGACAAATTCAGGAGAGGTGAAAAATCAGGTTTTTTGTTAAACAACATGCTAGTTACAGATAAAATGTTTGGCTGCAAATATAAAAAATTATATTTTTACAAAACTTTTGCATAAACTACAGTGTTGAAGAGCAGCAGCTGATTTAATTATGTGTGATTTTTACCCTGTTTTTAGTTAACAGATTAAAATATGCAACAAGAAGATAAAAACTTAATAAAGAAAGTAAATTAGAGTCGGCTTTATTCCTGCATTGTCACCATTCAGACAGAATAATACTTCAATCTGCGGTTTGCGTCGCCGTTTCAGGCAGAATCCTAATCCTACGCAGAGAATGGATGTTTGGCAGATTAAACATTTACGTTTTCCTGCTCCTGATGCCCATAACTGATAGAAATGTTAGATCTGAGCTGACCTTTAACCCCCCGTTGGTGAGATCAGTCGGCGGTGAAGTTGTGGGGAGTTTTCTCCAACGTCGCTCTGCTCTCGCTCTCTGGTCATCGATTGCAATCAGGCTCACCTTGGATGTAGAAAACGACCTCATAACTGCATTTCCCAGGGAGATGGTTTCCCAAATTGGATCTGTGGGACGCAGATGAAACCATTAAAACCAGTTCAAGGCCAAAAGCTCAGCAGGTAAAGTGTCTCCATGCCTGATTTGCATCATTCTACTATCCCTCAGCCTGATCTGCAGCAGAGCTCCCCTATTGGCTCTGAGCGCGAATAAAAACCTGCCCAGTTAAACCGGCTTTCCTTGAACTCCTCTACCTTTGTAGCTCCGGCTGAATGAGTTGACCCCATGTATTTATTTGTTAAGTTTCTTTTTAGCGCGCTAGCCCAAGGCCGTGCTAATCAAAGCCGCTGATTCCAAGCCGCACCAAGACTGTGGTGGACGGGAATCGCCGCTGATGGCTTCCCTCACACTGAGCATGTTCCCTTCACGCATGATTAGCACCGTTGAGTAGCAGGGACAGACCACCTCAAAGAGAAACCTGCCCCGACTTCAAAGTGTCCACACACACACACACACACACACACACACACACACACACACACTTGAAACTTAATTCAACTTGGCTTCAGCTCCCCTGGTCAATACGAGGAAAGCCTGGCTGCTTTAGGGTTACTTTAATGTTTTATTATTGACATCTTCACTTTTCCTTTTGTTATCAAATCATTTGCTTTGCAAGAAAATTACAATTTAATTTATAGTTTTTTTTCTTTTCCTTGTATTGGTAGATTATTATAAATCAACATTATTTAAATGATTTCTGTCGAGTTAAACTAAAAATGGTCGTTACTAAAGGGCTTGGCTGTCTACAGAAGGCTTTATTATTCAGGGATATAAATGGAAAGTTGAGTGGAAGGAAAGCTGACTGCTTATTTTCTATGTCTAATCCGACTGAATGTAACCAACCGACTGCAGTTACATTCAGAAATACTGCCAACATTCCTGCAGAGATTTTATAAATGCTGCAGATGCTACAATAAATCCAGATCCAATCTTCATTCAGACGGTCTTTCCTCTCCGATGGAGATCCACTCACCTCAGCATTGTGAATGCTCGAAGTGGGAGGTTGGACCTGTTCTCTGTTTAACAAAGCTAGTGATTTATTCACCATCTTGATTCAGAGGAAAAGGTGCAGTGAGACCAGGACAAAAAGCAACTTACTTCATCTTTATATCTTAAACACTGAATAGTCAGAGCTAAATGAAGCTCAAGTAAAAATTACCTCAAGTTTTTTACAATTGAGGAAATTCCCCAGTTCTTTTACTAGTTAATAGTTTGGAGTTTATTGGATTGTTAATTTTTCTACAAATATGGTGAAAAACATTTGGCTCAGGTTATGCTAACTCCCACCTGCAGGTGGCAGTATTTCCTGCTGCTACTCCGTTGTTTCTTCAACTTCACTGGAGACGATACGGCGCGCAACAGGAGTCACATTTACCTTCATACATGAGCTCAAATATTGCAAAATTATCTCCATAAAATCAGTGATTTTGACTGCAGAAACCTCAAAATCAATCATGAAATCCTGCACAGCGATTCTTCATGAAATCATCAGGAACCAGAACCAACAAGCCGCTTTACCCCAGGTCTCTGTGATCACTGGACGCGTTTTGTTTCTCTTCCACCGGGCAGAGAGGAAGAAAAGAGGTTAACTGACGTTTCCTAGAAAGCTTTCCTAATGCGGCGTGTTGCGGGGAGCGCATGTTCGGCATGGATGTGGAATTTGGCCCGAGGCGCAGCGACTGTCAGACCTCTCTCACTTAAAATCCCCCGAACAGAAGCACGAAGGGAGGCGAAGGGGAGAGGAGAACAGCGAGGTGTTGCTGCTCTACCTGGCAGATGAAAGGCGTCACAAAGCGCCATTCATGACACGGTTTGAATAAATAAACAGCCGGAGCTCCTGCTGGCCGTTTGCTGCATGTTTTGCTGCCTTGCTGCTGTTATCAACCTTCTGACACCAAAACTTCACTGACTCACAGTTTTCCGTTAAGCACATAGGATTACTCTTAGCTTGCATGTTATCCTTCCCTAAATAATTCACAGCAGACCAGTATGAAGTTCATCCTAAAGGCACGACTCTGAATCATACTGCAGACGCTTCCTCTGTGTTTTTAAAACTTCACTTTTTAAACTCTAAACATGGTAGAAATGCAATTCTGTTGCATTTCCAGTGATTTTAATAAACGGAGCTCGCAGCCGAGCCGCCCTGCTCCTCCTCCACCGGGTTAATCTGGACACACAGAAGCAGCCAATCAGAGCGCAGCGCTGCACTTCCTGGATTACAACACTATACCCAGCTCTGCCGGCGAGCGCTCTGCTTATATAACCTCTGACCTCCCTAATGCATTAATTAAGGGGGAAGTATGTGTGGGTCCATTTAGGATGATGGAGGGTGTTGGTAATTGCCCACTGACCCAAATATTCTTTTTCACCATCAACACCAGTAAGACCCTGACACTGGTTTCAAACTGGAGCCATAATGTGTCTGACTTTTATTTAACAAGCATTCACCCTAAAAGTCCGATAGTAATGCTCCACATCTACATTATCTGACATGTGAATACTGACATTCATCAGCCCAGACTGAGCGTTTGCACAGCGTCAGGTTGGGGTTTTTGGGTTGTAGTAACTTCTTAACACAAACATAAATATTAATGACAGAAGTTGAACTCATGGACTCGCCTGGTTCATGTTGACATCACAGATTGATTGGTGGAACCTCCCAGCGCTGCTCTGTGGATCTCTAATCGGGTCAGACTAAAGCCTGGTGAACTGAGTCACGTTCATGAAACCGGGCTGAGGTGATGCAACCTCTCATCGTCCTGTTGGAAGGAGCCGTTGGCAACAACACTGAGGTAGGCTACTGAGTCTAAATGTTGGTACCAAGAAACCCAAAGTGATCCGTTGAAGGCGGGATGGATTCCTGACCCGACCAGCTGAATGGTGCAGCTCAATTTGAGGAAACGGTTCTTCTTCTGCTGCAGCTCATGGAAGTGAGCTAATGATGCTGTGCAAAATGATCCAAGAGTGGAGCTCAACCTGAAGTAAGAAAATGTTTCAAAAACTGTCAGTGGTTGGACCAGAACCCAGCCCTAAAGTCCGACTGTCCAGTTAGCGTCTGGTTTGGTTCCAGCTGGTTAACGTCTTGTTAACGTCTGGTTGGGTTAACGTCTGGTTAACGTCTGGTTTGGTTAACATCTGGTTAACGTCTGATTTGGTTCCAAGATGGTTAACGTCTGGTTAACGTCTGGTTGGGTTAACTGAGAAAAATCCCAGTGAATTTCCTTTTTAATTCTCAGTAAAGAAGAATAATTTCTCTCTGGTTTCAGTC
>NW_006800294.1:481820-491723 GCF_000485575.1 Poecilia formosa | reverse complement strand
CTGAGAAAAATCCCAGTGAATTTCCTTTTTAATTCTCAGTAAAGAAGAATAATTTCTCTCTGGTTTCAGTCCAACGTTATCAGGTTCCAGCATCAAAAGCTGGAAAGTGTGAGTTCACATTTTCCATCTCATCTCCCGTCTAAATGCAGCCATGCTGGTTGTTTTTGTTTGCCAGCCGCAGGCGTACGCCGCCGCCTGCGTCTGGATGTTTATGAGTTATGCTGACGGCAGGAAATATGTGTCAATATTGATTATCATTACTGAGTCCCACAGAGCCTGTCGATCAATTAGACGCTTCAGACGGAGCAATAACAAACCTCCAGGAAGAGGAACTCAACCTGTTTAATTAATGACGGCTTTGCTTTGCTCTGCTAACACCCACAATGCAACACTGGAGAGACGGCGTCAAGCAGGACGACTGAGGAGATGATTTTCTGACTAACTGGTGTTTTTAACTGGAGAAATGTAAAGTCACACACTGGCCCCGTCACTCTATCCTGTTTGGAGAGCCAGCAGAGTGGCTCTCTGGAGGATCGCCCCCCAGGGACAGAAAATGCATTAAGAAATTAATGTTCACCCTGGGATCTGCCCAAAAGCCCAGACTTAACCTGTGGCTCTGCGTGGAAAGCCCAGATGACTCAGGAGGTTGACTGCTGAGGTCAGTAATTGATAGGCCGTCGTTTGGACCCCCGCCCCCCGCTCGGCGCCTTCTGTTGGCCGAAGACAACGGGCCTTAAAAAGCCGTCTGAAGCAAACACTCTGGATGGAAAACGCTTCCCTCGACTCCAGATTCATCCAGACAGCTTCCGGCACCATTCCCAATCCGTTTGTTACAAACCGAAGCGTTTCTGCCTGGAAACCACATGAAACAGGAAGTGGTTCTGCTGATACAATCTTCAGATCTGTAAAGGACAACATGGTAATGCTAATAATAACAACGATAATAATAAATGTAGCCGGCTGTCATTTGTAGCTGTAATGGTTCAGAAAACGGATGGGGATTGATTGTTGGCTGTTCTGCTGGGAATTCGCCGGGTCACTTTTTGTTGTTCATGTGACTTTTAGAGAAAATAACTGAACAGGAATGAAGGAGTGAGCCTGGAAACGTGCAGACCTTCAGTTTCCCGCTAGCAGCGTTTTAGCTCAGGAGCCCAACACATTTTCCTGATTCAAACGTCACCATAGCAACGGTAAACTTTGACATGACCAGATTATTTTCCCACATTGATTCTCTCCACATGTGCGCAGATAAAATCTGATGTACTGAAACATGTTTTCACACCGCAGGCAGGTCAACACCGGCCCAACGCTGCACTTTTCCCTTCTGATCCAGAACCAAGTGTGGTTGATATCCAACACAGTCATGTTTGCACAAACACCAGTTTACACAGTTTGACATCCCACTGCAGCCACAGCTGAGGCTCCAGTTTGATTCTCAGGTCCTTCAGATGGACTTCACTGGCTGGTCCAGTTGGTCTGCAAACCTTAAACGGGTTTCAACAACGTTTTCCTTCGACAGTGGAGACTTGTGCTGTGAGAGAACATGGAGGCCTGGGCAGCTAAACTGTTTTTTTACTCATTTAATGAAAAACCTTCACCTGTTCCAGACTTTTTTAAAGCTCTGATTATTCTTTTACCTCATCTGTCAGACATTTTACGACTTTATTATTATTATTATTATTATTATTATTATTATTCTCATTGGAACATCCAGAAGTTTAGAAACATGTAACCAGAAAATGTTCCTATCAATGTTTTTGCTGCTCATTTTGAAGAATCGCTTTAGAAAAGGTTGATGAATTTTTTTAAAATTAGTTTTTAGTTGATCCAACCAGAGTTGATGTGCTGAGAGGAGGATCCCGGCGGTCCATGCTCTACTTCCTGTTGATTCCAGCTGCGCTCAGATCATCATCTGATGAACTTTACAAATCCTGGTTGACTTGAACCAAACTCACCTGGTTCACCTTTTCTTCTGGAACATTTTAAAAGTTCGCTCATCATTTGCATGACTATTGGATGGAAACCAGCCAGTGTTATAAGAATAAAAACAACTCCAGGAATGAAACTGAAAAAAGTCAACTTGTCATAAGAGCCTGTTTAGAGGCCATTGATAAAATGAAGTTAGTTTGAATTAGATGCTTCTTTTCTTCATGTGTTCAATGCTCAGTGTTGCGTTTCACTTTATTAGACAGAGCTGTAAACCAAGACACACCGGATCTGTTTTTGGGATCCGGTCGGACGACGCAGCCAGTTCCAGTTTCCGTTTGTGCAGAAACATCTGGTGTGATTTCTGCCCATCAGTAATAAATGCACCGAAGTTTTCAGTTCTTCTTTACAGCGGTGACTTCATGAGCCGCCATGTTTACATTGGACAATTCAAATAAGACAAAAATTGGACCATAAAGCATAAACAGACTCAAACTGGGGCAAAAAGATCAAACACTAACTTCACAGTTTAAAGCTGAAAGCATTGAAAACAACCCGAGCAGGTTCCCCAAGTCCAACAAGAAATAAATTGAAAGTTGGTGTTTCTCAGCCCACATTGTGTTTCCAGCCTAAAGTCAATGTTTGAAATGGTGAGTGTAGTGCAGCTAAGCCTCTGGTGTCTCCACCGTAGCCTGTGTCTCTCCATGCACACACTCCGCTGCTCCTCAAAGAAAGCTGAAACTCTGAGCTGCTCGTCCAAACGTCGGCTTTTACAAACCGACTGCTTGGAGATTTCTGACTTCCTATTGACTTCAGTCCCAGCTGATTAAAAACAGCAGCAGCAACAACACACCGGCTTACACAAATATTAGAAGAAACTCTCTTGAAGAAGGCAAACTGTTAAATTGAATCAGAGGAGAAAAGTCAAAGCGTTGCTGCATGACTGCGGTGGCCGTGAGTTCCTCTCTATGCGGTCTGTTCATATTCTAATCAGTACGTTTCCTGCTTGCATTGATCAGGGCTGATAACCACCACTTGGTGTCTCCTCAGCAGATGCAAGAGCGCGATAGGACCAAACACTGAAACCAAGTGAGAAACTACAAGGCCAAACAGGATGGAAAATATCAGAGAGCTGCTTCCCACGTGTCAGATTGTGATTTCGTTTAGGAATCCAAAGACTGCTTGTTAAAAACGACGCATTAAAGGAAGCAGCGTTTTGGTTCTGGGGAAATGCAGGACGTTCTGCCTCAAAAGTAACTGAACCATTTCCTTGTAAAAATATCAAGCAGAAGTTTTGACATTCAGCTTTCAGCTGCTGCACATTTAGTCAGAAATCAACACATTCAGCAGCTCAAACTGCATTAATTTAATCTGAAAACGAATAAATGAAATGTTGCTACATGTTAACAAGTAGCTGTGATGCAAAAAGGAAACAAATTGAGAGTTTTTTCCTTATCAGCATCAGCTCACCGCTGTGGGCTCCATGTGAGTTCAGCCTGCAGATGGGAAGCCGAACCATGTAATGTTCTTCACCTCTTCCTGTTTCCTATCAATTTCAATCAGTCAGACTAACATGCATCCCACGCCGTCACTCCGCACTGATCAGATGCGCTGCAGCTCCTGCTGGAGCTTTTCTTTTGATTCGCTCGTTTAAATTTGATCAACTGTTTAAAACTAGCAGACCAAAGTTCCTGCAGAACCCGGTTCTGGATACTTTGTGATTCATCAGAACCTGTTTCATGGATCGCTTTACAAGCTGAATGAAGTAAACGTAAAAATTAACATTTATTTTTTTGCCAAACTTTCTCCCTGTCTGTGTTTTTCCCTCCTGCCGGGGCGAACCTTCCATATTCGATTTCTTTTCAACTGCAGTCACCTATTTCCTATCTCGCTAATACATTTTCCACATCTGTAAAGTTTATTTTAGTAACTTTATTGGTTTCCCCGGTGAGTCAGGTAGAGGAAGAGAAGTCATTACAGCTTAGTCCTCCAGCTCCCTGCCTCCATCTACACCGCCAGGAGAAAAGTACAGAATGTCGACAGCTATCTCTCAAATTTCATCAGGACGCTGTCTTCTCTGGAGACTCCATTTGTGTAGTAAACATCTTAAAAAGGTTCCTTTGGCTCCCCTCTCCCTTTCTTCTCCCTCATATTTATTTATTTCCCTCTTTCTGTCTTTTTATTTCTTTCTTTTTTATTTTTTCTCCGGTTTCGGCTCGTCTTATTTTTTAAACTGCTTGACTCCTAAAATACAGATATCACAGCTGGGCCCCATGAGTTTTTGAAAAATGAGCATATTACTTCCTACATCTCCCTTTTCCCTTATTTTTGTCACAATAAATATTTCCATTTATATGCAAATTATTATCTACTGACCAAGAATGGATAAAAACTGGTCTTGTTTTCATTGTGGCGCGGCGAGCAGCGGCTGTGAAGGCGGGAAGTGTGGGAAGCTGGGAGAGCAGCTCCTCATTTAAAGAGTAAATAATCTCCCATTGCATTCTATTATTTATACCCCTGGCTTGAAAGGGACTGTATTAACTTATAAGTTATAAGTAGTTAGAAGTTACTTACTTTAAACTGGGGGGAGCAGCGAGCCGACGCTCTGCTTAGCTGACTTCACCCCAAATTGCTGACATAATTACATGAATGTAATTTTTTATGACTCACAGAAAATCTCTGCATTTTCACTGAAGCAGATAATTAGACTTGGAATAAAGCAGGGGCGGAATAATTAATACATCAAAACTAGATGAACTTTTTCTAATTATTTTTATTTAATCTCCATTCTAATTATTGTTCTAGTCGGCTGAGCGAGATTGCCTTTCTCATTCAGGGGTGTGAAATGCACCCGTAGCGCTCAATCCTCACCCAGTGAAATATCAACTAAGCGTGGAGACGGGAAATCACAGGCTGCTCGCCGCTCTCCTTCCCCTCTCTGATTGAACTGTAATTTAAATTTCTCCATTGCCAACAAACAATTTACATACACCTGCCAGACTCTTATTTATTTATTTCCCTGACTTCCTCCCCCTGCTCTCACCTCCATCCCACTCCAAATGTATGGCAATCAATATTTCTCCTGCTTTAAATGAGTTTGTTAATTAGCCTAATGTGGTTTGGATAGAGGTTGTGTTTTTCCTCCCTATCGCGGCGTTCAGGAGGAGCGTTTGCTTAAAATAACCGGAGGAAACAAAGTGTGTGTATCTGTGGAAAGACTTGCTGACCACAGAGTAAATTTTCCCACTTATCTCTGGTGTCACTCTACCAAGAACCTGCCGCTGAAAGGGAATGGTACATCTGATAAGAGCGCAGTTTAATGCTGATGTAAACATAATTAACACTCCTGACACAAACGGTGCCGATGTGGGCACACTCTGCTGGGTAGATGCACAAACACAAGAGCTGATTAGGAAAAAAATGTTTCTACCAGAAAGTGACGGTTTGGTTTTTAAGCAGCGGAATAAACAGAATATTTTACCGTTTATGTGTCAATAAACATTTTCTTTATGTAATAACGGCAGATTTTACTGGTAAACATTCAGACTGCTGCAGAAAAACATCCGGATCACATTTCAGAAAAATATAAAAAGACCAAAACATATTGTTTTACACAAATGCACTGTAAAAAGTTAAAAACTTTCACCAAAGTGGCCATTTCCACTCTAAATGGAGTTTTTATTTAACATTTTGGAATGTAAAATACATATAACATTTTTATTACAAGTTTTTACATTTAAATTCTGTTTTACATTTTTATTATATAAATTAATGAAATTTGTAAAAAATATATGTAAATTTTAATTTATTTTCTTTTTGTTTTTTAAGAATTTTTTACGCATCTATGTAAAATGTATGTAATTTTTTTTTCATTAGAATTTTTTAGACACAAATAAATATGTAAGAATTTTATTTTATGTTTTATCCATCTGTATCAATTATATGTTTGAGTTCTTTATTTTTGCACATGTGGATGAATCATAAGCACTTTGTGTTTTGCTGCTGCTCAGCTTCTCTCCCTCCAGCGGACCAGAAGTCTGCAGAACTTCCTTCAGGACGCGTCACTGAACCGGTTCTGCTGCTTTGTGTTTGCTCACACATCTGATCGCATAAACACACGTAACGGAAACGCAGATTAGGAACTAATGCAACTCAGCTATAAAAATAATAATAATAATAATATTATGGAGGAATAAGAAGAAAAAACGTTCATCACAAGCATGAAATTAAAATAATTCTGCTCTCCCTCAACATGCACAGCTTCCCATTACAGACTGTGTGTTCTCTAGATTAAAATTGCCGCTTGATTAATACACAAAACAAGATCAGATTTAATTAACATCAGATTTAATTGAGGCTCCCACAATTCTTTGCAGCTCAGATCGTCGATTGCGAGGCTCCGTAATTAAACCAATGTAAATCTACCAGTGCTTTTCAGAGAGAAGAAAACACATCTCCTCATTTAAAACAAAAATATTATTATTATTCCTTTCTACAGATTACAATTTTAACAGAGAAATTATTTGGGAATAATTTAATTAAACAGATAATAATGTTTGCATAAAGAGCTGAAATTCCTCCCTATTTTGACCCGGTTTGAATAGATTTCATGACTGTGTTTAATTTGCCTGATTCTCCTCATCTATTTGTGAACATCCAGACGAGCTGTAATCTAGATTAAGAGCCATCAGGAAGAGAGAGCTCATATCCTGTTTAATGAAATCAGACTGAAAGCCTCTTAAAACGCGTTGCGCTTGCAGCAGCACTTTAAAACGCTTCCAGTCGGGTCTCGCTCCGTCCTTCACTGATCTCAGGCCCAGTTTCTTATTTCTTGTTTGTTGGAGTTGATATTCTGGCTGCGTCTGGACGCCGTATCATGATCAGACCAGATAGCAACGTTATCACTGTGTTGTATTATTTCTATGGGCCAATATTTTCACTACTATCAATCCAATCTGGAGTATCTGCTAGGTGTGTGTGTGTGTTTGCCCCGGTTCTGCTTGGTGGGACTCTGTGTTCAAGGCTGCATGGAGGGAAGCCAAGGCCCAGGCCTCCTCTAAGGATGTAGTGCCACCATGTGTCCAATGTGGGAACTGCATGCTGGTTCAGGCTCAGAAGAGACAAACATTGATCGTCTTTATGAGAAGAAAAGGTTGGATGGAAAACTGATTCCTGAGCTCTTAGGAACATTAAATCCTTCAAAATAAATAAGCTGAAGGTAAAATATCGTCATGGGAACCGCACTAATTACAGCAGAGTATTAGAGACTTTAGAAAAAAATAATCTAATTATGAGAATAAAGTCATAAAATTGTGAGAATAAACTCGCGAATAAAGGATTTGCTTATTTTTATTTTTCTTAGTGTGGCCCTAAGACTCAGTCATAAAAGTCAAATCAAGTTAATCTTGCAACATAAATCTAAAACTTTAAAGGATTTTAAACTTAAACTGCTCTCTTGGTGGTGGCGGCATCATGCTGTGGGAAGCTGGTCAGAGTTGATGTGTAGATGGATGCGACTAATTCCTGGAAGAAAACCTGCTGGAGGTTTCTGGAGCTCTGAGTCTGGGGTCAAAGTTCACCTTCCAGCAGGACGACCAGCCTGAACATTCATTCATGTCAGTGGGTTAGAATGGCCTAGTCAAAGTCCAGAGAATCTGCAGCGTTGTTTTACAAAGCAGAATGAAGAAAACCTTCAGTCCGGTGGTAAACTGAAGGCCCGGGGGCCAAATCCGGCCCGCCATAGGCTTCTATGTGGCCCTCTGGACTCTGAGGACAAATTAGAACTTTTAAGACGATAGTTGTGTCCTTAAATATTAAACTATTCAAATCAAAGACGGTTTTATCAGTGAAACACGAAATTAGATCAATGTGTAAAGATTCCTGGAGTTCTCATTGAGTTCTGCGTTGGCTCCAGATTCATATTTAACTGTTTGTTTCATCGGTAGTTTGTTTCTTTATGCTTTGTGACGTTTTGATATTTTCTGAGCAGTTTGACTCACCTGGTGAAATAAAAATAAAAAATAAACTTTTTTACGTTCTGCTGCAGCCGGCCCTTTAAGGACAATAGAATTAAAATGAGTTTCTGAAAATCCCCAGAAGTCCTGGAGCCAAAAATAGTTTACAAAGTTCTGACTCAGGGAGGCTGAATGTAAGCGCAAGCCGCACTTTTCAGATTTTATCTTTTGAAAACGTTAACATTTCTGCGTGGTTCCCCTTTAACTCCTGGGCTCCGTGTCACATGAAATGCCGAACAGCGGCTGAACGTGAAAAGTTCAGACGGTATGAATACTTTCTGCTGGCGCCAGAGGGATGAAGGCGTCACGCTCCAGGTGAGCTCACCTGTGCGGGCGCTCTGTGTGGCTCGTCTATGAATCAGCTTTTTTGTTCCCGTTTTCCCTCTGTGCTGGTGTTGTCAGGGCGGTTCAGACACCCGGAGCGGGCCGGGGGGGCGGCCGGCCACACCTCTACCTGAACCCTCACCTGGACGTGACCCGGCTGTTTACAGCCACGGTTTGTCTCCATGGCGACAAAGCCTCGCATGCTGGCTGTGGAATGAAAACAAGTCAGCGGCGCAGACGGCGAGGAGTCGAGAACGTAACGTAAAACACAACGCCCGGTCTGGCTGAGCGGGCGACCCGGCCGGTCAGAACCAGAACCATAAACACATTCCTCCAGGATTCAGTCTTCACGCCTCTTCACCTCGTTGGTGTCGGCTCTTCAGCGACGTTATGTTCCTGAATTAGACCAACAGAACAGTTTAACCGTTTTCTTCCTTTCCTCTCAGTACTGATGGAGCTGTTAGATTCTCAGGATCTTTCCACATCAAGCAGAGTCTATAAAACCAATATCTACGCCTCAGCGTTGAGGAAAATATCAGTTTAGTTTTCATCCGCCACTAAGCATCGTTTAAGCATGCCAGACCCACAGGGGGCAGTGTAGCCAATCAGGTGGCTTCAAATCAACTTCCTGTTTGGGATTAAACATGAAAACACAAAAACACAAATAGTTTCCTCAGATCTCCGCTTGGTTGGAGTTTGTGTAAATAATTGTTTTTAGCGATTAAACTGAGTTTGTGTGTGAATGAAGGAATAAAAAGCGTAAAAATGTTTTTCTTTTCCAAGATAACTGAGATAAATAACTGGGCCTCATCAGGCGCTGAAACACGATCCACATTTTATCAGAGCCAAACATTCACCCAGGTCGAGGTTTTCCAGACTAACAGCAGTGAGTCCTTGTTTCTGAATCTGATCAGGGATTTCAGTGTTTGACCTTCCGATCAGAGCCGATCGGATCTCTGGCCGATTGATTGGTTCAGGATCTTTACTGCCAGTTTTCCTGCAGCCTTGTGGTGATGTCAGGTTGATCCGTTACAATCTGTAATAATCTGACTGGATTATCCAGAGTTTAATGCAGATCTTTAGATCAGAAACGACCTAAAGCAAGAAGGCACAGTTTGTTTCAGAGCCACTTATAATATTTATCCTGGTAACAAATATCCATAAAAACAAAACAATCAGAACAATTTTTCACATTGAGTAAATATTTTACAGCTCATTTTGAGTTATACAGAGAAACCAATCATCTGTTCCTACCTATGAACCTCATGCTGACATGTTTACTGGAGTCACATTTTGAATTAATGTATTATTGAAGCTTGCTTTGTTATTGGTTGTCATGGCAACAAGAAACAAAAAAAAAAAGCAAGCAAAAAAAAAAAATAAGTATAAAAACAAAACATTAACTCTTGCTATAAACCAGCTGATTACAGAACTCTTTTTTTTCTTCCTCACACATTTCTTGCCCTTATCTCGGTGCTGCCCCCCACTGGTCAGGTGTAGAACTGCTTTAACTGTAAACCCAACACTGGGTTGAGCTGAGACATTTTCCACATGACTTGGTAAGAAGAATGTAAAGTCGCTGAAGGATCCAAACCCTGACGTCAGTGTGAGAGAACATTTATGGGCGGAGCTGGAAAGG
>NW_006800294.1:476324-481737 GCF_000485575.1 Poecilia formosa | reverse complement strand
GTGCGTGCGTGTGTGTGTTTTAAAGGCAGTTCAAGACGATTCTGAAATATGGAGGAAAACTGAATAGAAGGAAGTAAAAAAATAAATCACGCTTTTAGTAAACAAATATTTTTTCCAAACTGAACTAAAAGGAAAGTTTTGTCAGATTTATTGACAATTAGAAATGAAAAAGGTTTTATGCCGTGTGAATATATAAACTGCACATTTTGTATGAATAAAACAAAACTTAGTCTGAAATACACAAACATGACTGACTGCATCACTAATGATGCTCCTTATGAGACTGATTTATAACAACCGTCTTCAGTCAGAGGCTTCATCAAATTCACTGTGATACTGACTGCTGCAGGAAATCCTTCCTGCACACAGACATAGTCTTTAAATTAAATCTGAGTTACATTTCATTTACCTCTGCGATCAACAAACTGTATGTTAATTTAATTTATAAACTCACAGATATAATGTTTATAGATACATTTTCTGTGTCAGATTTCATATTTCTAGATTTCTCCAACAGTCATTTGGGCTCTAAATATAAACCTTGTTACAATTTATTAAAAATGGATCCATGGACTGAACGCAAGTTTTCAACAATATATTTGATATTTAACAATAAATATAATTTTCATTTTCTTCTGGGATTTTCCACTTATGCAGTAAATATACATTTAGTGAAAATAGTTAATACTTGGACTGTAGACCTGAGCTCCATCTGTTGAAAACTTTACATTTTAATACTTTATCTATTTTATGAGTTTATATCCGTGTAAGACATTCCCTTCAAATGTATATATTTTCAAAATAAAAGATTAATATTCAGATTAATAAGATGCAGAATATATTTGTTGCCTCTAAAGGCCTGAAGAGCCCAGGTGTGAACCAACCAATCAGATTAATTAGCTGCAGCCAATCAGAGCCGGTTCTGTTGGAGCAGCGCTCCATTTCGTCACGTTCTCTCTGGTCCCGGCCGTATTATCTGTGGGCCGGATCCCGGCTGCCCCGAACTGCCGGTTCAATTACCCATCATGCCCTTGACCTTTGAGGTCAGCAGCTCTGGAGGATGAAGCCTTAGATGTCCAGAAAGTGAAAGAGAGGAGGAAGAGGAGCAGAGGGAGCCGGGGATTGAGAGAGATGGTGGGAGTGTGTGTGAGCGATGGAGGGCGAGGGATAGTGTGTGTGTGTGTGTGTGTGTGAGGCCTCAGCCCTGCTCTCTCTTATCTCTCCAGCTTGGTGGAGTTTTAAATTATTCATTCCCTGCTGCTCCCGCCGACTTACACATCTCCATCACATGGCTGCCCGCATCCGCCCGGGGAGCAGGCGGTCGCCACGGCAACCTTATCGCAGATCGCAGATTTCAGCTCCAGAAATGAAATAAAAGAGGAAATTGGCTGTATTAGCATAAGAGGAGTCAGCCCGGAGTTGAATACACACATCAAACCCCCTCCACACACACACACACACACACACACACACCCCGCTCCACAGAAAGCCCCCCTCCTGCCTCCTCTCCTTATCAGCGCTGTCTGATCGCTGCTCTCTCTTTCTATATTTTTTCTAATTCCACTCCCCCCGTCCCCTCTGTTCCCCACCTTGCCAACTCCAACCAGACCCCCGCCCCCATCCTTTCCCCGCCTCTTTGTTCCTCCTTGTGCCTGGAGAAGAATGGCCTGAGTGGGTGGAAGAAAATAAACGTGGCGGCAGTGACCTCTGACCTCCTCTGGGGGGGTAAACAATAAGCAATAACCTGGGAGATGCGGCTGTGACGCGGCGCGGCCGCTGACTGACAGCACACTTTATTTCCGCTCTTCCTCCTCGTGGTTTTATTATTGCTGCCATCTTTCACTCGCCTTCCTGTCCAGGCGGATCTCGGATTTTACGAGTTTTTGGGCTCCAGGTTGTGTGATCGCCCTTAATGAAGAAAAGTGAGATGCTCGTGGTCCACATTAGCATCCATCAAAACCTCTTTACCAGACTCCTGCTGATGGTCCCACCCCTCAGCCACCAACAGGTCACCCTGGTCCCCCGCTTCCCTCCTTCCCTAATTGAAGTTAAACAGCTGAGAAATAGCGACCATGTCCCCCCAGATGGTTATAAATGTCAACATACTCTTCCACTTAGATTGACACTTCCCTGGGGAAGCAAGCGCCTGCGACTCTGTTTGTTATGGTAATCGTCTTCCTCCCTCACATCTTTTGTGCAAATCAACCAGCGTGGAGAGAGAGGGACGGGGGATCGGGGGACAATAACGCCCACCACGCTCGCTGGAGGCAGTCCTGATTATCGCTATTGTCATCATTATTGCAACTTAGTTAAATGTTATTTAGAGGCAGCCGTGTTTTTGATGCATCTGCTTCCAGCCGTCAGAGAAGTTTGGGATCAGAAAGATGAAGCCTCAACATAAACGCTGCAGATTTTAAATGCATTCCTTGTCCTACATTGCAGAACAAAATGGCTGAACTGTCTCCTCAGCATGCAGAGGCAGCTAATGACCTAATTATTGGGATAAGATGAGTTGAAGCAGATCAAACCGTATCAGTCGGAGCTGCAGACTGCTGCTCTAGATTGTCCAGAGTCCTGGGCCGCTGAAGCTTCCTGTCTGGCTCAGCCCACCTGATTTCTATCGGGTTTAGTTCTGGAGACTCAGCAGGCTCAGATGTTTGAGATAAGCATCCTGCTCCTGGATCTGGTGATGGCCCATTTTCAGATTTCTTTGAACCAGTTCATGGTGCCCTGCTCTATTTGAAACCGGTCTCTGCATGTTCATGTTTGTGTTGGTAGGAAAGAGGAGGCAGTTTCCTGGTATTTCCAAACAGGCCTCGTTCGGTCTTTGTATGACCGGATTGATCCGCCTTGCTGCCCGGGTTGCCCTTTACCACCAGTCCTGCTCATAACCTTTGTGGATAGATCTTATCGGAGCAGTCAAGGTGTTCAGGAGACCTTGGAGGGACGACTGCCTGGTTTCCACTGAGCTGTACGGGTTGGTGTGGCTCACCGTGTTCAGGAGAATGTTTCCGCTCCCAGCTGGACTCTGACTGGGCAAGCGGGATTAAACCGAAGAGCCTGACGCAGCGTCATGCTAGTGAGACGACAGACGTGACCCAGTCTCTCATGCAGGCAGTGTTGTTTTTCTGTTCACTAATCAATGGACTGGGCTGTGACTCCAGTGTCCCACCCCAACCACACCGTGCCGTTGTCCTTTGGGCCTACAGCAGGAGGAATCGTGTCTTTTTATCACTAAATCTGAATCAGTCAGTATTTTCTGGCTTTGATCCAGGACTTAACGTCAACCAGCCAATGTTGTACTTTAATTTATTAGACTACTGACAACATTATGCTCCACTGCAGCGACGTGCTGGCAGAGCTACTTCCTGCTGTGGGCATCCAGAGAAAACACCAGCAGTCAAACTGGCCATTTTGCCTCAGGAATCACTTTGAATGTGTGTTTCAGTTCAGAAACAGTTTAAAGGTGTTATTAAATCCCATCTAAACACGAACAACAGTCAGCAACGTTTTCTATTCATTGGAGTCCAGAAATAAGCTTTGGAACATATGAAATTACAGAACTACAAAGTTCTGTTCCCTCAAAGCGATCTAAATGCCTGTTCTGCCGGCTTTTGTTCTGCTATTCATCTGTTTCATCACAAGTGCCTTAATACTGGAACGCTGCAGACTGCTTCTCCAGGCTTTATCTCCGGCTCGTCCTGCTCCCTAAATCCTAAAACCCTCCTCCTGTGTTTTCCCACTTGGTCGCATCGGGCCTGTTTGTTCGTCAAGCTCTTAATCTGTTTTAAGTGGTGAATACTTTGGAACGGTGGAGAAAAAGACCTTAACATGGAGACGGCCCAGGCTTCCAGATCCACGCTGCTATCCTCGGTGGTCTTCTAAAGCTCCCTCCGTTTCCCAGTGTGATTGTGCCTGGTTTGGTTGCAGGCTCATTACGGCCTACATCTGATTTCACATGGGCTATAGAGACACCGAGCGCCTGTGGCTCTGTCCCTCCCACTCACAGTCTGCTACCTCTCACAATCCCGTGTGTAGGTTTCCTGAGAAGCGCCCGTAGTGGTGGCGGTTTGCGGCAGAGACTTGTAGAGTGCACGCGTGCGAGTTTCATGCCAAGACCACACATCCAGAGAAACACGGCGGCTGTCAGAGAGCGGTGCGGTAATGGTGAGGACAGGATGAGACGAGAGACAATGATGTTCTGAAATGGATCGGTGCTGCCCCCCCCCTCGCCGTCCTCCTGGTCCAACCCCTCCGTCCCACGCTCGTTCCTGCTCCCTGGCCCTGAGCAGATAACCGCAGCGGGACGAGGCGCGTCCCGTAGCGGCTCCGGCCAGCGGCGCGTGGGCGCGGTGGGGCTGATACCCCGGTGGGTTGTGGGTAGCTACGCTCGCTGCGGCCCTGGGGGATCGGAGCGAGAGAGGATGCTGTCTTTTCCTGTCCGGTCGGACGGCATTGGTCACACAGGATTTGTGAGCGCGGGCCCACACCGAGTTAAGGAGTGGCGGCGTTTGTAAGGTCTGCTTGGACATGCGTTGCGCGGTGGGATGGCGATATGGACTTTGGAACAAAGCGGATTGAGACAAGTCTCTGCAGCAGCTGCAGCTTTGCTGGGGCTTGATTTGATGTAGTTTCTTCAGGCTAAAACACAACTTCTATTTTTACATCAACACATAAAGTCAAGGGACAAAGAAATCAAAGTTTGTCTGTAAAACTGAACGGACTTCTACCCTCTGACAGTTCTTCTGTAGATTCATTTTACTCATGACTGATCAAAGTTTACCTGCAAAGAAATTTCCTTTACATGTAAAAATCAGCAGCTGTTTAAAGTCCTAAACAAAGATTTTGTTTGGAGCCTTAAATAAAATATTTATTTGCAGATTATTTTTCAGCCTGAAGAAGCAAAAGAGGAAATAAATCTCAGGATAATTTAGTGATAATAATAATACATCACTTTTTACAAAGTATTAAAATGATAATTCAAATCCCCACAACTTTTAATAAATTATTTGTTTTAATTGAGCTTGTTTACAGAAGTGAAGCAACAAGAGCCAAGCTAATGCTACGCTAACCAGTGTTTTACTGCCCAGATTTGAAGATGTTTCATTCTGATTGTTCCAACTTGGACTCAGTTTGAGGACGTTTGTCAGCTCGTCCTTTTGTTCCCATGATGGGAATGTTTTGGATTTTCCTGGGCGTTTCATATCTTTTTTTAAGGTTCTGTTGGCTCTATTCTTTATTTGAAAGTAGTTTGACAGGAAAGAAGACATGGTGCAAATGTCGCCAGGCCGGGAATCGAACCTGTGACCGCCGGCATGAGGACTAAGGCCTCAGTAGATGGGCTAAGCTCGGCCCCTGGGCCTCCACAGCTCCCCGGGTTCATACCTGCTGTAGAGACATTTCAAGAATTTCT
>NW_006800294.1:473374-474812 GCF_000485575.1 Poecilia formosa | reverse complement strand
TGAGCACGCCGCGGCTGCAGCCAGCCCCATAAAGCGGGCGGTGCTCTCGGTGGTCCAGTCTCTGAACCCCTGTTTTCTTTTATTGAATGTGATTGTAGCCTGATCCACCTACTGGTGGATATTTCCTGGTCAGAACTCAAGATCAGAGCTTAGAAAGCTGCAGGGGGCCGAGGGGGGGAGGAGGAGGAGGAAACAATGACTGATGGACACTGGAGGAGAGGCGAAGGAGGGGGGATCAGAGCTGGAGTGGGTGGCCACTGGCAGCACTTTAAAGGCCTGGCAGAGAGCGACTGGTGATACTGGGCTTAATGTGGAAGCTGGGGGTGTGAGGAGAGATGAGATGTGGATTTAGGATCATCCGACAGACAATAAAGGATCCTGACAATCTCTCCATCCTGGTCAGATGAAGGTGTCTCCTTTTAAATTCGTCTTTCTCTTAGATGTAGAGTAGGAGGAAGACGAGCAAAACTAGAAATTTAACAAAGATCCAAAACCATCTTCGTTCTGAAGTAACAAAGATTTGAAACACTTTCAGGATCCGTTTTTATTAAACTTTAACTTCCTACAACATGTCAGAGTTATGAAAGTTTGGTTGAGGTTGAGAATTGACATTTATATTTTTAAAGTAATGGAAACCTTAGGAAGACAAAGTTTATCTTTATATCCAGGTGAGGTTTCCATTCTGACCTTCTTCTTTCTAATAAATATTTATTCTAGAAAATCAACTTTTAGCTTCACTTTTTTCTACTAATTCAGCTTTTTAGAAGATATTTTCAGAAAACATCTTACTGGTGTCAATGTTTGGTTCTAAGAAAATTACCTTATTTTTAACTAATTAATTATTTTCTTGTCCATTTTTTCACTTTTTACTTCACTTCTTCTAATAAAACTTTTTTTAGAGAAGTTTTCTAAAACTTTTCCTTCTCCCCTGCGATGTGCATCTTTCTGGAAAATAACTAGTCAAGTTTTAAATCCCTTTTCTTTTCAAGTCCAGTATTTTCCATGAAGACGTCTGCTTGTCCTCTGGAGAAACTATTTATTATTTTCCACTAACTGAGTAAAAATAAAATGCATTTTTTTAATTCACTTCTCTTCCTGAAACCAGTTTCAGTAAATATCTATATTCACTTTAACATTTTCAATGTAATGATTTATCCTCTTTATTTTCTGACCATAAAAGTTTATTTCTAACTAATAAGTCCAGATATGATCCAGATTATTAACTAGAAGCTTCTTATGGACTCAGAACAAACTGTTGAGCTGTGTGGAAAAAACTGACATTATTTAAATTTACAGGATTCAGTTAAAGAACAACAACAGTGAAATTAGTGCCATCAAAACCAGGAGAAGCAGGTTGATGGTGAACGGTAGGTCGGTGGTGACCGGCTGGTTGGTGGTGACCGGCTGGTTGGTGGTGACCGGCTGGTTGGTGGTGACC
>NW_006800294.1:467879-471918 GCF_000485575.1 Poecilia formosa | reverse complement strand
TGTAATGATTTATCCTCTTTATTTTCTGACCATAAAAGTTTATTTCTAACTAATAAGTCCAGATATGATCCAGATTATTAACTATAAGCTTCTTATGGACTCAGAACAAACTGTTGAGCTGTGTGGAAAAAACTGACATTATTTAAATTTACAGGATTCAGTTAAAGAACAACAACAGTGAAATTAGTGCCATTAAAACCAGGAGAAGCAGGTTGATGGTGACCGGCTGGTCGATGGTGACCGGCTGGTCGGTGGTGACCAGCTGGTTGATGGTGACCAGCCGCGATCTGCTGTTGATCCTGACCCGTTTACCTTCAGCTGGTCTAGAAAAGGCCGTCGCCGAGCCGATCGTCAGCATTGAGGCGTTTCTAGATCAATGAGGAAGATTGGTGGCGTGAGTATTGTTATGGAAACTCTGCGGTGTGACGTGTCACTTCCTGCCCTACTTTGTTCCATCAGTCAGAAACACGAGCCTCAGAGCTTCAGCCTCCTGTTGAAACGATTCAAACCTCCACAGATTTAACCGTTAAAATGATTAAATTGATCAGGAGAAAATCATGAAACATGGTCACATCTGCTGCTGCAGCTCCGTGTTGGTGGCTGTTTGATCGGCCAGAAAACTGTCATTAGTTCACCTGTAGTTATATTATTTTTAAATGTGTAATATTTAAATAATAAAGTGATAGCGTTTGCTTTGCTCTTAGCTTCTGTATTTTCTTTATAGTTTTAATATTACAATTAATACTAAAACCAACATGTCTGCTGCTCAGTTCCTCTGCAGGTTTAACACAACTAACCCTGTCACATTAATCAGTTCATCAATTAATCACATGCTTATTTCCATCCTGATTATCAATGTTTTTTGAAGGGTACTAATTACTTCATGACCTTTCTGTCAGATTAAATCCACTAATGGTTTATTAAATAAGTTGAAGGAGCTCACATTTAAAAACTGGACAAAAATTAACCAGTTTTTGGACTTTTTCAGTCGTTTGAGTCTTGATAAAACTTTCCCACTGTACTTTTTGTTTTATTAAAACCTCATTTAGTATTTTAATGTAACTCCATGATCGGTGTGCGAAGCAGAAGTCCACCAGCTCTGAGTTAAACCCTCGTCTCTGGTTGTGAAACTAAACTCTGCTGGTCTCTCCTCTCTGGCTGCAGACTTTGAGTCGCGGCGGCGGCGTTTCCTGGTGGGCGTGATGCGCCGGACTTCCCCCGGCCGCGCTCTCGCTGCCTCTAATTGCTACGGGGATCTCGGGGTGGCAGAGACAGAATGGACTGCAGAGATTGTGGTTCCACTGCTGCTTCCCAAACGGGCTTTTCTCCCCATGGGCTGCTGGTCCACAACTCCCAAATTCCCCCATTTGCCACCCTCTCGCCCCTCACCTCGGCTGGGTAATGCAGCTATTCTCTGTTCAGATAGCCGCTAATTTCCCAGAACTGACTTGTTCCAGAACCGGTTGAGAAAAACTCCAACACCTACATTTGTTCCTTCATGTCCACAACTTCAGATTTAGAGAATGTCAACATGTTTCTTTCCTGAATCGTTACCTGCTCGCTTTAACCTCCTCTTTCCTTACTTTCTTTCAGTATTTCTTATAAATTATGAAACATTTTGATACTATAATAAATCAAAACCTTAAATGTAAGTTAGAGTAATGAAATGGGCTCTGAGATCTGATTGGCTAGCCTGCCCTGCAGCTCTGCAGCCGGCCAATCACCTTCTGCGTAGCAGTGTTGGCTCCGCCCACTGAGCGATTATGTTCGTAAGTTGGACGGTTTGTTTGCTTTTTGTCTCTGGGGTAATTATAAATAATTGGGATAAATTTATAATTTTTATGCAGATGACTTTAATTTTCTGAAAGGATTTTATAGAAAAGATGAAACTTATCATCTTGTGAGACATTAAAAACAAACTTTGTCCTGTTAGAAATGTTGGACCACAAACCTGAAGAGAAATAATTTACATTTTTCTTTCTGAGGATAAACAATGTCTTTTTTATTGTTTTGATTTTGTTTCATTAAAACCTGCTTAAGTTTTCAGAGTTTTCTTTCTAAATTTCTTTTAAAAAGTCATATTTAAAATGAGCCACATTAAGAATCATTTTTTATGTATTTGACAGATTTGAAGATTATTTTCCGCAGCAGAATTAAACCACCTGCTGCTCTGCTGTGTCTCTGCTGTGTTTTGTGATTTTCAGAGATGCTCTGGTGATAAAAAGGTGATTATACCCATGATCCTCTGCAGCCGCCGCTCCTTATCATCTGCGCTGCGCAGCCAGAAGTCGGTGTCTGATGTGGAGCCGGCTACCTCAGGGACAAACCAGCTTTTAAAAACATTAATCTGCAAATCAGCATCTCTGCAGATAGTGGTGTGTTTGGGCAGCGATCAGGCCCAGATTATGGATGTGATCTGGATCTGATCGCTGGATGGAAGCAGATGTTTGGACTTCTGCTCCAAAATTAAAAACGATGTGGCTTGAAAACCCGATTCAGAGGATAAAACCTCGTGTAAACAAAGTTTGGTGAATGCAACATGAGTTGGTTAATTTCTGGAGGTCAACCGTTGGCGGATTACACTTTCAGTTTGTCCTGCTGTGAATCCTGACGCTTCCTGCCGTGTCTTGGTTTATTTGATTTGTTTGCTTTGGTTCTGATTTTACCAAAGATCTGACTTCTGAGAAAAACCTAAATGTTTGATAAGGATTTCGTCTTTTGTCTTCAGAATATATTCTGCCACAGTAGTTTTGTTTTCTCACATTTTATGCACTTTATTGAACATTTTCATCATCTCCACCTGACATGTTTCTGTTCAGCTCTGATGATCCTGCAGCGCTCCATTTGCATCTCTTCACCAAAAAACACCGTTTTTATTTATTTCAGTAATATCCGATTATCTGGGACACAGAGGAACAAAACCTTCAGTAAATTTAGGATTTATGTAAGTCTTCCAGACTTGGCCGTCATCGGCTCCTTATCAATGTTTCTGATGTTCTGTTTTTTACAGTTAGACAGAAAATGACTAAATTAAATTACATTCACTTGTTAAAATGCGGTTGAGTGTTTTTTGGCAAATTGTTGACGTTTTCTGCCTTCTGTATCTCTGCTGCTGATGGTAAAAACCAGATTTTTAACTGCAAGTGAACGCATCGTGAACTACATGAACCATGAAACAAACTACCAGGTGGCTTTAAAATAAACTTTTCTTTTCCACTCTGTTTACATAGAGAGGAAAGAAATATTCTTTAATATTCATAAACGATTAATAGAACGTCTAGTTGAATTTTCTGTTGTGATGTTTTTGTTCTCTACTTTAGGAAAAAAAAACTGAGAAAAATCTTTAAAATAGTTTGATCTATAAATATTTTCGTTCACTTTTAAAATCAAGAAAAACACAAAAATTAAAAAATATATATTTCTTTTGGCCCTTCAGGGCTTCCGTAGAATTTGGACAGTTGAAACTTTTGTTTTTATGTTAAATGAAGTAAAGTTACCTGAGCCCCAAAAAAGGAGCCTACAAATGAAATATTTTATTATGAACATAAAGTTCCTCGTGTTTATGTACGGCAGAAAATAAAACCAACTGTTAGTAAAATGATGATTCATAACCACAAAACATCTAAAGTCCATGTAATTAGCACAAAATGGGATTTTAATTTAAAACGTCGGTCATTATGGAGTTATTTGGTTTGATAAAAACCACAGATTTTTAAGTTTCCTACATGATTTGGTCATTTTTCTGGCTCTCTGGCTGTTAGAGGACGTTAGAGGTCACGTTTCCCAGAGCCGCATCGTAGCCTGTAGCTACGATCAAATCAGATCCGCCGTCGCCTTCAGGCCGCGGCCAGGCCCCGTTTCCACGACCTTTCCTGACCTTGGAGCGCTGCTCGGTTCCCCTGCTGAGGCTTTTCTGGTTCTGTGTGTGTGGGCCGCAGCTCCACAGGAGGCTGTCTGCAGGTAACGCTGCAACAAAACGCTGCAACGCAACGCTGCAACGAAACGCAGCAACACAACACTGCAACAAAACGCTGCAACG
>NW_006800294.1:451375-467869 GCF_000485575.1 Poecilia formosa | reverse complement strand
TGTGTGTGTGTGTGTGTGTGTGTGTGTGTGTGTGGGTGTACGTGTGTGTGAGCGCGTGCATGTGTGTGTGGGACTAAAAACACAATCATCATCATCATCGCTGCCTTCATCAAGCAGCCTCAGCGGCTGGTAATAATGTGCACCTTCTGTCTAATTTGGCCATTATTCAGGCCTGTCAGGCCACAATTATTTAGAGCTTATCTCTGTTGCACATGAGATGACGTGTTTGTCACGCTCACACACACACACACACACACACACACACACACACACACGTATAGCCACAGAGCAGGCCTTTGTAGATCCAGTGATCAGGACCTGCTGCCCCCAGCATCATTACAGCATTGATTACCTGGCTGCTGATCGCCGCCCAGATTCAACCCCTCTTGCTGCTGCATGTTTTTGCGTAGATGGAGATTGCATTGTTGCCCCCCCACCCTGGAGTTTGTTTATTCTGTGGGCTGATTTGTGTTCAGTAATGTCATCTATCCCCCTCTGGACTTGGAGCCCAAGCATCAGCAGCAGGGGGGAACAGAGAGAGAGGGAGCGGGCGGGCGAGCGAGCGAATCGCTGCACTCAGATTGGCTGAGAAAAGGATGCGTGATATTGGGTTTCTATGATCTTTTGTGAGCCGTAATTTGATGCCACGCAAAGTGTTGAGCGGAACAAATATAGAGGCGTTGTTAAATGATATCATAAATTAGTGATCAGGAGCTGCAGAGATGTATGTATTTACTGCACTGATTGGGTTACATTCCCATAACAAGACCAATGTTCCACAGCTCGGCTTTTTTTAAATCCCATTTCAGCTGCTTCTATTTTCAGAACAAACCAGCCATGTAATGTGCAATAAAAGTTGGAGTAATGATGTTTTTAGGCAATAAAGCCAATGGATGTGGCCGTCATTAAGGCATCTTAACAATTGGAAAACAATTCTTATCGACTGGGAAATGCAACATTTTCCGAGGATGAGGAAATGAGGCGGCGAACAAAACTAACCATCAGATAGCGCGCCTCCTTAATTCTCTCATCCCCTGTTAAATAATATCATTATCATTGCCTAATGACGATGCTGCAGCAGCGCTTATGGAATAAGCCGATTAGGACAGAGACAAACAGCGCTGGGCCAGGAAGCACTGCAAGGCCATTTACCACTTCACACAGGACAAATGAGTGTGTCCCCTCCATCTTCCCTTTCTCCATCTCCTCCCCCCTCCATCCACACTCCACTTCCATCCATTTCATTTTCCCCCGTCGCTCCAGCAGGCCATCATCAAGTATTTGATTTCCTCTCCTCCTTCCCTCTCTCCTTCCCTCCCCGCCGCCTCGCCGCCCCTTCCTCTTTGTGCGGAGGTAATCGTAGATGCAAAGGGAAGGGGCCCGCCGGTCCTTATCAGCCCATAACATCTGTCGGCGTGTCAGGTGATGAGATGGAGCGCTCGCGGCCTGCCGGCGGCCCGGACGGCTCCTTTAATGCAGAGAGGGGAGTGTGCAAACAAACAGCAGCTGATAGGGTCTATGCTTGTCACAATCGCTCAGGACCGTGATCTATCTTCCCCCTGCCTCCTCGCTCGCCCGCTCCCCGTCTTCCTCAGCTCCTTCACTCCCCGGCTCGTCTTCACTCCTTCACTTTCTCCTCCCGTAATCCGTCCAATCGGAGCCGATCGGGTCAGAGTGGTTTTTCTGCTGCTTATCAGGCGCCATGCGCGCTCAAAGAAAATGTTTCTGTCTTATCAACAAGCTCATTTCCACAATCATCATCATCATCATTATATCCATCATCATCAGGCTAATTTTTTACAGTGTTGGCATTGTGACCAGGAAAACCGTCAGAGAAATTATAACCATTATTTCACTGGAAAAGTATTCACACCCTGGGTCATTCAGGCGCACAAACTTTGTCTCACAAGTCAAAATTTTAGTCTAAATTTTGTTAAAATCATTATTTTTTGTCATAGATCCAAAACTTTAAATGTGGCATATTTGCTGCGTTAAAGGAAAGAATCTAGTTTTCTGTGTTTTTGGTCTCAACTGAACACATTTATTTTCAGTGACAACAGGATTTCATTACTTTCTTTCAAAACACTTTTATTTAGCAAAGTTTAATCTCAGATAAAAGCTGATTAGGAGGGTCTGTGGATAAACACATTATAAAAGCTGAGTTTGGAATTACAAACATGCTAATAATGTTAAAGTTTCCTCTGCATCAACCTCTGGTAATAGACTGTTTTCTGTCAGGAAGTGTTTCCACTTTCTTCAGTGTCTCAGAGCATCAAACCAATTTAAACATTAATAATCCAAAACGACACAAATAAACAAAATTCAGTTTTTAAACGAAGGATGGAAATAATCCAGATCATCGATCACCCATCAGAGTAGTTTCTCCCTCTGAACTTTGAATTGTTGTCATTCAGCCACAGTGGAGGCTTCCCAGCATGAAGGGCCTTTTAAAGGCCCAGACTTTGACTAGGCCACATCTAAGTTTCCATGTTGTGTTTCTTCAGCCACTCAGAGATCTGAGAAAACATTTGTGTTTATCGTATTGTTTATCATTTAGCATGAAAATTTTGGTCATAAGAATTTTGATTTATTGTTGTCAAACTACATTTACTCTAACCAGGCGACCCGACCCGACCCGACCCGACCCGGATGGATGGATGGATGGATGGATGGATGGATGGATGGATGGATGGATGGACTGACTCTATATTTTGGTTAATGATAAAAAAATCAGACTAAAATGTTATTTTTACCATTTTCCATGACAGACTTGATGAATGTCGGTAAATTAGGACCTATGATCACATGAAGTCTCTAAAAGCTGCTTAGTGATAAAAATCACACATTTTTATCATATTTTGCTTCCTAAAGAGGATTTTTTTCAAACAGGAAGTGACTTTTATTATTTTTATTTACGCTCATATGGCCCCTAATTTGATCTGTAATTAATTTAAATGGGATTCATCTGAAATAAGGTGGACTGAACTTTAGGGATGAAATGATTAATCAATTATTGACATAATCATCAACTAATTTAGCAATCGATGAAGCTTTAACTGGAGTATGCACACAAAAAAACACACAGTCAGAGCAGTAACTAAACCAAAATATAAAATCTTTATCTGTAAAATGTTTCAGTGAAAACTCTTCAAGCTGCATTTTCAGCTTCACCTAGTTTAATTCTACCTTGTTGTATTTTAGGCAATAAAATGTTGATTTTCTTATTTATTTGTATCTTTTAATGTATTTCTAATATTGTATCAAAGAAAGACTTAAGTGGTTGAATTAATCTGTAGAATGTTCCTTTTTTAAACTCTGATTAATCGATTAATCGTCAGGATAGTTGACAGATTAACTGATTATTCAAATAATCGTTATTTGCAGCCCTACTGACCTCATGAAGCGCTGCTATATTTCAGCTGCTTACGGATAAATGTTGAGGAAAACCGCTGAAGTTTCTCAGCGTGTCGTCTCCAGTAACAGCAGCCGTTCCACCAGTAGGACCAGTGGGGGTTTCTGCCCATAAACTGGGATGTTGAAGCCATAAAGCTGCAGTGAAGTGCGTACTGCAGGCGCGGCGTTTACACTCCGAGTCGCTGCAGGAGGAATTTATCTCTGAGCGCTTGGTGAGGCCTGCAGCTGAACTGTAGCTACATAACTATCCTGTCATTGTCAGACGCTGGTGGCAGCAGATCAATAGTTGGTAATTCTTTGGCTGCAGGTCTGCGACTCCTCGCCCTTCTCCCTGCGTCTGCCCCCCCGAGCTAGAATGTCCTCTAATGGAGCAGGCCAGATCTAATCACTGCAGTAATTGAAGTTTACTTTGAAGCTTTCAATCTGGGAGAATATTTAAAGACAAAGCCACCATGAAACACTATCTACTGTCCCAGGCCTGATCTGATCTGGATCTAGTGCCCTCTTCAATAATTGATGAGCGTCTCAAACATACTTTTATCCCTGCGCTCGTCACATTTCTGCATTAGCCTTAACTCAATTTAAGATCCGGCCGACCGCCACTTGCTTTTAGAGTCGACATCAATGGAGACGAAGGGCGAGTCTCATTTAGGAGCAGAGTCCACATCAGGAGCCTCCAGCAAAGAAGTACAAATTGAGTAATGAGCCGATGGAAAACAGACAGAGCCGTCTGTCTGCATTTAATTCAGTATTTCTGAGTGTCATGAACTGCTGGCCTACCAAGGTGAAAGTAAAAATTCAGGTTAAGCCGATAGAAACGTGATTTATTCACCAGATTATTCACCTCATGTCTGAAAATATATCACAGATGTTTCCCTCAGCATATCTAAAATAATCAAAAGAAAATGTAGCATGGGAAGCTAAAGTTTTAGCTCAATGCTAGCTGACGCGCAATTGGCTGATGTTTACAAAGCAGCCAATCCGGAAGCGGCTTTCAGTTTCCTTTGTTTGGACCTGATTTTTGGGCGTCCAGCGGCCCCTGAACCTCACCTTGGACCCCTCTGCTGACAGCTGACAAAATAAAGTAATACAATAAATATTCAGCATGAAAAATCCTTCATGCAGACATTACAGCTCTATGAAAGTCCCCACATGGCATTTAATTTGGGTTAGGGCTTTGACTAGGCCAGTGCAATCTCCTTGTTTTCCTTTTTAAGCCTTTCTCTTGTAGATCTTGAGGTCTGGCTTTGTGAGATCATTTTGCCTGCTTCGTGTTGTCAGGCGGTTCTGTTGTCATCGGTCAGGCTTGGATGTGGCTGGTGAAATTACAAACCAGTTCTTTGTCTGGTTGCTGAACCTGTGCTAACGTCCACCTGTTAGCGATGCTAATGATGCGGTGAGCTCAGGGTAAGCAGCCTGAGGCTTTGTTTGTTTCAGTCTGTGGACAGAAAAGACTTCTCCAGAAAACCACGACTAACGCACGCTGCCCTTATTGACACAAGCTGGGAACGCTCTTTGTTCTGATACAATGTTTCCACATAATGTAGGTTTGGTTGGCAGGCGAGGCCTGAAGTCAGGAAGCAGACAGGAGCTGCTGTTGGCAGGTAAATATGCTCAACCTGGCTTCACATGATTTCCCACCAGATAGTCCGGTGGACTCGGTTCGATTCAGTTTGCTCCGTCTGCAGCTGCTGTGGTTCTGGTTCTACAACCAACCTGTTCCCCTCCTGGCCTGTGGGGGCGCTGCACCAAGAACCGCTGAAGGAAACGACACAGAAACCTCTGAAGAAGAGAAGGTTGGAGGATTTCTCTGTAGTCTTTGGCTAAGAGCCATTTCTGATGCTAGTGCTAGGCTAACAAGTTAGCTTTAGTTGTATTTTCCCAGAATGCCCTGCTCTGTAGTCCACTTCCTGCTTTTGGAGCGGTCTCTAGTCCGCTAGGTTTTCACATTGAAACCGAACCAGAGTTCACTTCAACCGGACCGAGGTCAGAGGTCAGAGGTCAATTATGGCTCATTTCTCCAGCTGTTCTTCGTTCTGGACACTATTAGTAAGTTATTTATGTCATTATAAAGATCTTAAATTTAATTCATAATATTCTTAAAAAGTCTAAAATCTGAGTTGGTGAAACCTGTAAAAATCCAAAAGGTTAAAGGTCACATAAGCAGTGTTGCGTATTAATGACACCCTGATTTATTAGTCAGTCATGATGAATAAATTTGCTCAGATCAGAGTTGGGATTTTCTAAATTTCTTCATGTTTTAGTTTTGTCACATTAACAGTATTTGTATGAATTTTCCTCCTAATTGTTGAAACGTGGTGCAGTTTGGGAGTCGGGTTAATTTGCTGTTAACGGCGGCGCGGCGGCGGCGGCGGCCGGCTCTGATTGATGGGCCTGAGCGCGGCGGGGCAGCGGCAGATGAAGAGAGGTCTGATAGCGGCCGCTAGATACTCCCTGATTCACTGTGTGTCAGATGCTGATAACAGCCAGACTGGGAGAGAAAAAGCCAGCAGAGAGTCTGTGGGGGAACCTGGGAGGAGAAATAAATGGCTTCTGGGGAGAAACGGATGCGCTGGGTGTCACATCCGTCCTGACCAGTGGCGTGTTTCATCAGGATGACGAATCGAGGCGGGAGTCCTGCTGCTCCTCACTCCTGCTTCACCTGTTCTCCTCATTTCTGTATCTGCTTGTCTTGAGGTTTTATTATTGATATTTGTGGGCGATGAAATAGAGCCCAGCGGTTTTTATGTGGTGGCCTCCTCACAGCGCTGTCACTGTAATGTATGTGTTCAGATAGCACTATGCGGGGGAGGGGGGAGAGCGCCTTCCTCTCCTGTCTGAGTATCAATAGCATCACTCTTCTCCTCTCTCGGCCCCCACCCGTCTCTCCTCGGCTGCAATCTATCCACTTTCCTATTTTTCCCTCCATCCTTATCTATCCATTTTATCTCCCTCCAGTTTTCGTTTCTTCCCTCGCCGCCTGTCGCTCAGGGCGATGTCACCGGGTTTCCTGTCGCCGCGGGAGGAGGAGAGCGGGAAGCGCCTCAGTCAGGAGGTCGCTGATGTCACAGGGATGCTCTGACGGTTCGTTTAGCTTTGGAGCGCAGGGCGTAGCCGCGCCTCCTCTGTGATTCCCCACCTGAGCGGCGGCGTGTGGCGCTCACCTGATGACCCGATAAAGGGGCGTGGCCTGAGGAAGGAACGGTGACCGGATCAGATACCGGGCCGGGTTTCAGAGGAACTCGTGATTTGAGTTACTTAAGCTGAAAATGTTAGCATCACGCTAAGATGGGCGATTTAACCAGACGTCGTTCCTTCCAGCGCTGAGTGACTGAAACATGATGATTATTTCACCAATAGATTAATTCATTGATAAAAATCGATACATTCTGCAGAGCTTTCATTTAAACACTGAAGCTTATTTGGCACAATATTTGAAATACATAAAAATGCAAAGAAACAAGTAATTAATTTCCTCCTTTAATAAAAGAATAATGGCATTAATTCAGTTTAATAGTTTGTGACAAATGATTATGGCTGAACGATTGATTATTGAAATGATCAACTAGTTTAGTAATCGATTAAAACGGCCAAAGAAAGTCGTTCATCCCAAGTCTGAAATAGTCAGGCTTTTCTGGAGTATAATTCACTGAATATTAATCAATTATTCTAATGATTAATTGGATAGAAAAGGTTATTCTGCTGATTTTTATTTTATACATTGGAAATACATGAAAATGTAAAGAAATTAAAATAAAAATTAAACATTTTATTGTCTTAAATGCAGTAATTAATTTGATCATTTGTAGCAAAGGATTAGGACAAACAATCAACTTAATCCTGATTAATCGATTATTGGAATGATAATAAAAGAAATAACTGATTAATCGTTAACAACAAAAATCATCCAACATCAGAAAATGAAAGCTCAGCACTTCCTGCTTGACTGTGCAGAGTAGAGATTATCTGTCTTATTGTTTTGGGATTAACAGATTAATAACTGGAGGCAAAAGGTGCTAAAAATGAAATTTTATTTCAGAATTTGAACTGAATGAGTTGAAACTGCTGCACATTTACAGAGAAGGAAGGTTTGATCCTCTTAACGGCAAAATGTTGATATTTTCTGTTCAGTTTTGGTTTCAATCCAGATTTGAGGTTTTCTAATTTTCTAGATTATGGGCCGAGACAAAGTTCATGTTTCTTTCTACCATGATGAACGTAAATATCTAGAGTTTTTTCAACTTTACTGGTCAGATGAGGCCAACATTCAGCTCCTCACGCCCAGTGCTGAGTACGGTGGAGGACTGTGATGCTGTGGGCCTGATTTCTCTCATATCTGCTTAGACAGACAGAGGCTCTTCAGGTCAACAACAGTTTCCTCACATAAGGAAATGTAAAGTGAGAATTTGCTTTAAATTGCAGATTTAAATCCAGTTTAATTTAAATTTCTGTGTCTGATTCACCTGGATGTGATTCCACATCTTAAACATCTTAAAGATGCTGTTGAAATCTCACCAGAACCTCCAGTTCCTTCTTACTCAGTAGAAATATTACTGAGAATTACCTTCCTGAATACTGTGCTTTGGATCGGCTTTAATATTTCAGGTCTTCCTGCTTTTCATCCTGTAATTTCTGCACCTTTCCTCAGGTTCGAGTGTTTGAAGCAGCAGACCCTAAAATGAAGCTTACAAAGCAGAACTGGACATAAAAGCCCTTAAACTCGTATTCTGTGAGTGGAAACGCGGTGGCAGCTGCAGGCTGCAGGCCCGGTAGTAAAGGATGTGCTCAGGGCTCAGCATTGATCAGCAGGAGATGGAGCTCCAGCTCCAGCCGGTGTCGTATCGGTCCGCCTTAATTGATGTAATGAATGTGATTAGCTGCTATCTGTGGGATCGCAGACCGGGCCCTCTGTCCTTCCCTCTTATCTCCCGCTGCTTCCTGGGCCCGATGGACCGGACCCATAATGCATCAGAACGGACGAAGATGGATGGAGCCGTCCGTCAGAGTGAGAGCGCAGCAGGGAGACGATCCAATCTGGAAACCTTCAGTCTGACGAGGATAAAACCTTTAAAACCGTCTCTGCTGATTCTCACTGTCACAAGAACCGTCACTCATATTCACACAACCAAGTTATGAGCCGATCCTGAGGAGGTTTATTCAGCAGTGCACCACTGACATCTTGTGGAGGAATAAAGTACTGCAGCTGCAAAACGAATGAAAAGCATGCTGTTCATTTTTTCTATAAACTCAGAAATCAATTAAAACAACAGCAAATCAGTTATATATATAACTATATATATATATATATATATATATATATAGCTATAAAGTGGCTTTATAGTCACTGTAATCTTTTTCTATCACAGTGTAGGTTTGTCAAATGTATTTATGACACGTTTTAAAGTAGAAAATCATCAAGAAGCAGAATAAATACACAAGACAGATTTAAAATGAAGCTGCAACCAAAACCAGGACAGCTTCACAGTCATGTTATTGCTGATATACATGCATATGTGTTTTGTCACTACTTCTGTTTCCTGTTGTATTCTGTCTTTCTGCAGGTTTAGAAGCAGGCTTAGAGACTTTTCTTGTTTTTTTTCTTCTTGTTTTCCTCTCCAATCTCCTCCTTTCCCTTTTAACATTTTCCTCTTCCTCTCCTCTTCTCCGTGTCCATTACATTTAAAATAAACCTCAAACATTTTTACTGAAGTTTTTTTTTATATGCAAAGTGGAGTATATTGTAGTGAACACTGTAATGCTCCACCAATGAAAGTAAGTCTGTTCTGTTTCTGTTAATCCTCAATGCTGCGCTGACAGACAAGAGACATTAAAAAAATAAGAAAACCTGGAGCTGCATTATAAAGTTTTTATCTTTCTTTTTGTCTCTGTCCTTTAACTGGTTTGAACTTCAGCAAGTCGTTGCCATCTGACCAAGGACTGAAAAGGTGTACCTAATAAAATGGCCGGTGTGTGAACACTGAGTTTACATATTTTACATGATAACCTGTTGCTAAAACCAGAAACAGCATAAATTAATGGAATGTCTCATATCCAGTCCCGTTGCTTTACTAATAAAAACTAGTTATTAATTATTTTATGTAGAAATAACGGCATAAACTTCGTTCTGGTGTCACATATTTTATTAACATCTAAAACCTCCAAACTCAGATTTACTGCCACCTAATGAGATAAAACTCAGAATCTTTCAGCCTGAAAGAAAAGGTGAGAAACCTGAAATCTGTCAAGATGTAGTCTGTCGATAAACCAGTAGATTCATCCATATGTTGTTGTTCCTGCAGACATCCTGCAGGGGGCGGTGTGGCACTAGAAATCCACCTCATTTATTCTCCACTAGCATCATATGCAGTTGGTTTCCCAGTTGAGGAAACTTTGATTTGTTCTCAGTTTGTTCTGATGCTGGATTGACGGATTCTGATTGGTCAGAAATCTGCTGCTGGTTTTCATGTTTGATCCAGAATAAAAATTATCTAATGAAAACTTTTCAGCTGCAGCTTCTTTAAAGCTTCAAAAGTAATTAAAATAGAGCGACGTTGTCTGTGTAGATTATCTTCTGGACAGGCATCAGATTAACTACCTGGATCAGCTGTTAGCATCTCAGAAGCTCAGATAAAGCATGAAGGAGTTGAGGAGGAGGAAGTTTAAACCGTCTCTTCACATCCCCTACTCCAGCATCTTTCTAATAGATGGATTAACAGAGGAGCAGCAAAAGCAAAGGAGGTGGATCAGCAGAGATGCTAACAGCTAATGTCGTCCTGGATGTTAGCTGTTAGCATGAGACAGTCAAAGAGTAACAGTCTTCAGTCAGAGGCGTCTTTAGAAAGGTTACAAAACGGACTGCTACTGGACTCCTGACATTTATCTTCTTTGAGGTAAATTAATTATTTTTGAAATATAAAGGAAAACTATAACCATCTTCACTTTAATGGATGGATGGATGAGAGATGAATGGCTGACGGTCAGTTCTCTGTGATGACTGAACCGTCTGGTTTCGGTCCTGTGGTTAAATCTGCGGTGAGTTTTCATCTGCAGCAGATTCCAGGTCTTCCTCCCGTTTAGCAGAACGAACCGCTGCAGGCGGCGGACGTTGTGCATCGATGTTCTCCATCCGGATCCTTTCATGTCTCCATCGAGTCGTTTTTCAGGCTGAAGCCCATCGACTCCAACTGTTGCAGCGATGCCTTTGATTACAGCTTTCATGTGCCCTGCCATGCGGTGATGCCATTAATTACAGAAAATGCTGCAGAGCTTTCATATCATCAGAGGCCAATCACTGAAATGACTGTGAGCTATTAAAATCAGTGTGATGGTGAAGCTTTCAGAGTTAAATATGCTTTCAGGGCCTCATTATTAAAGCCAGGATTAGCTCCCAGCGCAATCAGATAACATTCCTCCAGATTCTAGATTTCTAGCAAAAAATGAAATTAAAGTCAGAAGCTTTGGGTTTAATAAAACCCGTGGAAATGAAGAAGCATCAATAAACTGCAGTTTTTAACTAATTAGGGCCCGATTCATTCAAACAGGAAAGTAATGGACAGACAGAATAAAGCTGCTGGAATATTACCGCTTTCCTGATAATACATTTTAAATAATTAATAGAAAATTCAGCAATAAAATTAGTTCTTAATATGTTCAGTTATAGATTTAAAAACAGAATTCATTCAAAAAACTGGAGGCATTTGATCCATTTTCCTTCTAACATTTGAGAAAAGTTTCTGAATATAAATGTCATTAAAATGTTAATTTATTACAGGAACTTGATTCAGTTTAAATCTCAGAAAGTTGAGTGGAAGGAAAAAGTGTGGCAGGAAAAGCAGCAGAGATAACTGGAGTCTTAAGAGGAGTCAGAGGACCTAAAATGAGTTTGTATTTATTTTTTGTTTATTTTTCCCTGAGCATATTCTCAGGTGGTTTCCATAGCGACTATAGCTGTAACCTGAGCTCCCCTGCAGACTCAGACTGGTTTTACTGGGAAGCTGCTGCTTTCCTGCTGCTTCAGATTTTAATTTCATTCCAGATAATAAACTTAAAATTAGAATCCAGAATTAAAAGAACTTTAGTTTTTGCTGAAAATATTTAGCTAATGTTGCATAGATGCAGGTTCAGTGTATATTTTACACTATTTCACCCTGTAAGTAGTTTTATTGTAGTTTTTCTGTGTATTAATGTTACAAATGTGGCAAAATGAATAAAAATGCAGAAAACCCCCATTTTTGAAGCATCAATTTTATTTTTAAAGTTTTCTTAAAAGTAATATTAAAATCTCATGAATGTGATATATTGTTACACCACAACAATAAAACTAAATACATAATTAAATCTATTAAAACATCTAATTTACTTTAAATGTATCAGGAAGGAGAAATGTGCAGTTATGTCAATAAAACAATGAAAATTAACAAATTCAGGCAGATGATGCTTTGTTGGTAGTTTTTAAATGTAATATGTGATAATTTGTGTTTGCTGTATATTTTGTCTCATTTTGACTCAGAACAACAAAGATTTTGTACAAACAGGAAGTCTCACTTTGACACAGACTGTGTGTCTGTCAGGTTTGGTCTTCGTTCAGTCAAGTTACTCATCAGATCCAGACTTTAAAAGTAGCCATGTTTTATTTTTAGTGTTAGTAAAAGTTCATCATGTGAAGTAACTTTTGTGCAGAATCGGCCCTGGCTCTGAAAGTCGGCCATCTTTGTCTTCTCCTCATTCCTGCAGCGTCTCGTCCTTTGTGATCCGTCTGACTCTTACAAACTTCTTCCTTTCACTGCTGCCTGCTCCGCTTTGTGATTCCTCCGCCTGTCTCGTCCTTTTCTGCTTCTGGGCTTTAATGTGAGTTCAGGGGGAGGACGCAGCGCTGAGGCCGCTCTGCAGCTTTCATTAAGCAAAGCACATAAACACAGCTCCATCCATTAGCATCGTTAGCTGAGAGGGCCAGAGGTGTGGAGAGGTTACAAGATAATCAAGACTCCCCTCTGCTGTAAACCCACACAATAAAGAGCTGCCATCAATATGCTGCTGCAGAGTCAGAACAATACGCACCCTGATTAAACATCATCAGCAGGCGCTGCCTATGGCAAGACTTCTGACTCTGAGATGTTTTCTCATTCAGAGGAGAAAGTTTCTCGTTATTCTTAGAAATAACTAACTGCTCCTGTGATTTAATGAACATCTTTATCCAGATTTCTCATAAAATCCTGATAAATTTGATCCAAACATGCAGAGAAATGAATCGATATGGTGGATGAACCCAAACAGGAAATGCTGAGAATGCCAAAATAAAATTAGGAATGCATAGTTTGAGTTTAACTTTGGATAAATGTGGTATTTGAGTTAATTTCTGAACTTCTTTGCTCCTTATTCTAATTTAAGGAGCTGAGATCGTTTCAAACCGACGTCCAGATGTTTCTTTGGGAGGTTTTAGTAAATGTGGACGGTGTCAGTTTGTTCTTATGATGATGACGGTCGTTTTTATGAGCCGTCTAAGTACTGAGGATCAGGACTGATTAAATCAAGCAGAGATTAAAACCGTAAAATAAATGTAGATGAGTCAAAGTAGGACAGCGCCACCTAGCTTCTGTGTCTGCAGCTCTCATGAATGTTCTTCATTTTAATAACAGAAACTTTAACATTAATTGACATCACACTGGTCAGATTCCAGATCTCCCATCACGTCTGATCACTTGGTTCAGGTTCATGTGTTGGGCTCAGCAGGTGATTTTAGTTTGTGGTTCCAGGTGTGGGAGCGGCTCGACCCGGCGCTCAGCAGGAAGCTGCTCTGAAGCTGTGAAGGTAAGAAAAGTTTCCTGTTTGATCCATCAGCTGTAACATCGTATCGGCTGATGTCTCCCAACCTGAACTGCTGGAGATGCTTTTAGTTTTAGTTTGTTGTTAACGTTCTGCTGCGGTCCAGTCGGAGCGGTTTGGTTCCTCCTGCTCCAGTTTTCTGGGTTTCCTGTTCTGTTAGAACATGAGTTAGTGATCAGGTTCCTGATCTGGACCAGTTTCTGTTGAGCCCAGCGCGGCGGCTGGATGCATGCAGGGCTCCGTGGCTTCCTGCCGTTGCCCTGGCAACGCCCCGGTTGGCCTGCAGATGGCAGCAGCGCGCCGCGGTCCCCGCCGCAGCGCTGATGGATGTGTGCAGTTAGCAGGGACAGTTAGAGCTCATTATTTCTGAATCTTCATCGCGTCTCGGTTCCGGTTCTGCCCGGCCCGTCTCTCGCTGACGTCTCCTTCATGTAATTGAACTTGATGAGTTGTGGCGTTTGTTTTCCTGCAGAAACGTTTTGTCCTTTAAACACCACCTGACGTATCTGGGCCGGCCGCTCCAGCTGTCAGCGCCGCTCACGGTTCACCTTCCAGTTCTGGTTATAAATATGATACATCTGTATTTCTCCTTTATGTCTGTCCCTGCAGATTTCATCCTGCCAGGCTTCTGCTTCTATTTTAGGAGAGAAATGGCTGCATTTATCTCTGAGACATGGTGATAAATGCTCCAAAATATTCCCATAATTTCTATCTAATCAAATGTATTTTTGGTTGCTGTGAGGAGTTTTATTCAGACGGGATGTTTAAATCACAGCTGAGATATTAAAGCTGTCATATCTGGATAAAATCCTCACTGAATTTTAATTCATCTGCTAATAAATTTGAGTTCTTCTAATAAATTGAAAGTATGTGACGAGATGTGTCCCAAAAAATAACAATTTAGATTTTATTACAACAAAATCTCAAGCTGAAACCTTTCAGTGTTTAGAACGAGTCCGTTTGGACCGATGACATCACAAGAGGCTCCAGAACTGAGCCGACCCGCCGGCTGTAGTGACCCTGTGACCTCTACAGGCCTCCGTGTTGGTCTGCCTGGTAACCATGGTAACAGGTGATGCATCAGTGTTATTGGCTCCTTTAATATCCGACTAGTCCCGTTTAGCCAGAACCCCTCTAAGAACCCACTCAGCGTGTTTCCATTGTTAAATAAACCAGAACCAGAACCAGAACCGGCTCTACTGGCCCAGATTGTGGAACAAACCAAGAATTTAACTTTGGCTTCACATTCAGATATTAACCATAAAAATATAAACTCTAGAGGATAAAAGATAAAAACATTCACACAGAAAAGTCAGGAGAGAAATGGATGAACTTCACACTCTATGTAGTAAATAAAACAATTAAATAAAATGATTAGGTTCTTTATATCCAGGGTGACCAAACGTTTTGATAAGTGAAAATGATCAGAATTTCATGTAATTGATCCTATTTGAGATTAAAATGTTGGGTAAATCTGACGTGTTGCTCTTAGCAACTGAACCACTTCACTCCAAAACATTTTCTACATTTAACTCAGTTCCATAAATGGCAGAAGATTTACTGCCTCAATAAAACTCTCCACACTCGTTGCATCAAATTATTATTTTATATTTTCATCTGCATCACTTCCTGTGCTGACGGGCCAAATTTGGACCATTCAGAGGGTCAGAGACGGTTTAAAATGACGGAGTTTGACTCCAACGTTGGCTGAGTAAACTGGTCTGCAGCTGTCAGAGAGCCAGGAAGGCAGGAAAATCACCTTTTGAACTTAATTACCCGCTGAATAATTAATGTTTGATTGCGGAGTTCCCCCAGGCTGTCAACACAAGATAATTTATCATAAGATTATAATTTATCCCTAATTGCTTTGGCAAGACGTTTATGATTAGAATAATTTGCTTATTAAATCACAGATTGTGTTCAGCAGGAAACCTACCAGAATCCACTTCCACGTCCAGAACCGCTGGTTCTCCTGAGGCCCGTTGGACCCAGAAACCCAGCAGAAACATTTCACTGTTTGCTGCTGAGAGACGCGATCAGATCAGTCAGATAGTGAACCGGGTCAGGACGGGCGGTACCGGGTGGAACCGGGTCAGGACGGGCAGTACCGGGTGGAACCGGGTCAGGATTTCTGCAGGTCCTGTTGGGCCGTCATGTCCTCCATGTGGCTCCAGGGTTTCGGTTCATGCTTGTCGGTTTTCTCGTTTTGACGTCTTGCTTTGCGATCAAAGTTAAAGTAACGAGTTGCACCTTCAGATCTGCGGTCCATCGAAGGGACGACTTGAACAAAAACCTCCTGCTTTTTATGGCAGGCAGCATTTTCTCCTTCTGCTCGTTATGGAAACTGAGCTCTGATTGGACGACTCTTAATGTAGGCGGAGTTTATCAGAAGCACCGTCACAAAGCCCAAAGTGATACGATTGGTTGGATTTTACTTTAGAAGGACTGGGAAGTCAGTTTGTCTGCCTAGCAACAGGAGTGATGATGATGATGGTGAAGATGGAGGAACGTCGCTCATAAAAGATGAACTACTGATGCGTTTCTTCATCGTAACTCCTGACCAATCAGAGCTCTGATCCTTCATCTTATGAACCTTGAAAACGTGAAGCTGGATCTTCCTGAATCCTGTAAAAACCAGAATGAGTCCAAATATTTTCCAGTTTAGTTTTTGTAGTTCCGTCTTTGTTTTGGGGCTTTCTGCTTCAGCACCGTCTCCATGGCGATGTCAGACGTCCTGTGTAGAAAATGGTGTCCAACAGACTGAATTTATGGTTTTATTTTTAAATGATTTTGGGACATTTTTTATGGATTCTGAACTTCTAAATGAGAATTGTGATTTTAAGAGTTTTCAGAAAAAAGTCAAAATCATGTCAAAATCATGAACCCTAAAAATGTTCAGTTTAACCTGTTAATATTTTTAGAAGATCTCATATTAGATAACTGCCTGGGGATTTTATACATTAAAGAGACTTTAATCTGTTTTCGTTGGACCGGGAGCCGGACCATGCAAGCTTTGGTGAGAGACGAAAATTAATTTGGAAATTTGCAGAAAGTGTAATTATATAAACTATTAATAGTTCAGAAAAGTGTAAGTCGCTCATCAGGAATGACCTTCCTGTTAACCTTTTACTCTCCAAACATCGCAAACATTTTGGCTCTGAGTGTCTGAGAAATTTCCCTGATGTAATCATCACACACACACACACACACACACACACACACACACACACACACACACACACACACACACACACACAC
>NW_006800294.1:442034-450640 GCF_000485575.1 Poecilia formosa | reverse complement strand
GTGTGTGTGTGTGTGTGTGTGTGTGTGTGTGTGTGTGTGTGTGTGTGTGTGTGTGTCAGCATGCTGTGCTTCTCCTAACTGGAGTCACACACTCAGGCAAACCCAAACTATAACTGCTAGATATAAATGATGTCCAGGTTTAATGTTTTGGTCTCTTGTTTGTCTGAAAGGTTTGGAAACATTTCCTCCAGTCCGTCTGGTTTTATTCCCCTTTACTGAACTTTAGGCCGTGTTGCTGAGAATGAGCGGAGCGTTTCATCTGGTTCCTCCTGTGCTGCAGATGTTTTTATATTCTGGTGGGAACATGTTGTTCAATCAGATCTATTACGTCTTTTGAACAACAACGTCAAAGTATTTGCTGAAAAACTGCTAAACAAGATCTTGTACTTCTGGTTAGCCAATTTAACCGATCTACCATTTTTATTTCTGGTAGTGGTTTTTGTGGCTGGAGTTGAAGGAGGCTGAATCCACCTCTGGATCAGTCAAAATGTTCAGTTTTATCATCACTTTTTCAGCTGCGTCAGATTTCACCACCAGCTTTCAGCAGGCGGTACTTTTGTTCTCTTTGCACCTAATTACATATGTTTTGGTGCGATCTGTGTAACTGAAGAATCGTTCATCTTGGAGGATGACACGCTGAGCTCCTGTCTTCCTCTGTTGGTGGATTTCAGTGGTGAGGTGGGAAACTAACAAACTTTGACTTTCCATTCTCCTCTTTCCTTGAGCTTAAATAAGAAATGCTGCAAACATTCGGCTTATTTTAAGAGCCGGTGGTGTCTTAATTTGCTTTCACCATTACAGTTACCAAGCAACTTGAGAGCTCTCGCAGTTTTTCTTTTCATAATAAAGTTGTTTTATGAATTATGAGAAATAATGAACCCTAAAATGTTCAGTTTAACCTGTTAATATTTTTAGAAGATCTCATATTAGATATTCCCTGGGGATTCATGAGAGTAAAGATTATGACTCTGGTCAAACCAACAGCGCCTCCTGCTGGTACTTGCAGCTTATTGGAGGGAAATAAACATGTTCTCATAGGAGACAGTGAAAATTCTCAGACTGTTATAAATCACAAGCTTTAAAGGGTGAATATGAAATAAATGATACAAATTGACCATCAACCAGGTTGTGCAGTTTCAGGAAAGTCGGTATAAATATTTTCTGGTTTTGCTAAGTTAGCGTCGTCCATTCCTTATTTTTAAATTATTGTAAGAAGGAAATGTTTCTAGATCTGAGGAAACCAAACCTGACCTTTTCACAGGTTATTAATTATCTGATGTCTTACATCAGTTACACTTTTTAATAAAATATTCCTCACAGGCTATAAACTTTATAAAGTTGTGAATATTCAGGTTTTTTCCTTTTTGTTAATATTTGGTTCATTGATTTCTGGGATAATTTTTGACATGCATGCATGGACACACACACACACACACGTTGTCACAATGCATTAGGTGCCTGAACCGCTCAGTGAGCAGCCACACACACACACCCAGTGTGTGTTCGCACCGCCGTCTCCTAATTAGATTCCATTAAAGGTGGCGTTCAGAAGTCTGGAGTTTCCTGGGCTGACGCGGCGCTCCGTGTTAAAAATACGTCCAATTAGACGCAGCTTCAGCGCCCATCATGTCTGACCACCCAGAAAGATGAGACCCGCTCCGCCTTGACAGCCGCTCCACTTCCAGCCAAAGTTCGGCTTTTTTTCTGCCTCCTGTCGGTAATGGTCGGGCAACTCCTGGAAATTGAAGGCAGCGATAGAGATCATCCTGCAGAGCAGCCAGAGGGTTTATCAGCAGCAGCAGCTCTGGGGGTTTAGTGGACAGAATGCTGGAGTCGCTATAAACTCCCCAGAAGCGCCTCCTTCTCTCGGCCTGAATATCGATGTTGTCTTTTCTCCTGCTTTTGTCCCCTTTGGTCTCATTACGCCGCCATCTTTACCTGTCGCTGCTGGCCGGCGATAAAGGCCCGGTGACGACATTTCCGCCCTCGGACCGTCTTCACCTCCTCCGGGCGTCGCAGAGAGGAGTCGGGTTCAGGGAGGCGCCGTGTTGGTATTTGGGTTTTTTCCGTCCGTCAGCGCAGCAGCAGCTAAGCTAATGTCGGAAATGTCACTCGGTGCATTAGCATTTAGTCGCGGCTCTTTGCTGTCAGTCCCGGTTTATCTTCGACACTCCCTGCGGTCCGTCACCTTGCCCCCCCACCTTCCCAGTCACTCATTGTGCTAATAAAGCCGGGGACAGTAGCATTTATCAGGGATAGACACTCCTGCCCCGGCAGCCATTACTCATCCACTCACCGGAACATGCCAGCGCGGCTAATTGCTTTCTTTAACATCAGCGCCTGTGACATTCACTGGAGTCTCCGCTAATGACGAGGGCATGCAGCTCCATGGGAGACATGATGCACAATGATGCTCAATACTCATAAACAATAATTCAGGGAAAACAGAGTCCACCTCCCAGACTTCACTAACAAACCAGGATTTAACTGAAATCTGATTGGTTTAGAGTTACGATAACTTTTTCTGGACGATAAATTGTTATTGCAATAAATGATGATATTGTCGTTTTTGAGACCATTTTCAAGCATTTTAACAGCAACATAATAATACAAGAACACATTTTGAAAGATCAATAAACTAATTTCTAATAAACACTTTAAATATCCAAAATAAACCAAACAGAAACGGCAAATTAAATAAATTTTGAACAAAACAAGGAACCAAACCGCAAACTGAAGACTTTGGTCATCCAGTTTTTAGTAAAAAGAAAAATGATAAATGATGAAAATGATTGAACTTTCTTTAATTTATCATGCCATTGATGTATTGATTATTGCAACAGGCCTCAGTGTGACTAGTTTTTGTTCAAGGGGAGTTTTATGTATTTACCAGGTACATAACTGTTACCTTCAGTTATTAAAATGCTGCAACATAAAGTTTTATTTTGTAACGTGACACCTTGAAATTAGGCCTCTGTCTCTTTAAGAAGCTCCTGCTCTGACAGTCTGCCTGCAGCACAGCTTTTCTCTGTAAAGAGATTCACATCAAAGAATCAAAGCAACATGATGAAAAGCTGAAAAAAGTCAATTTTTCATGATACTGTCCCTTTAAGAACAATAACACACTTCCTCTGGTTCAGTTTATGTTCACACTGTGAAACTCCTACAAACTGAATATGGGTTCATGCAATGCATTCTGGGAGCCAGTTCATTTATGGGCTGGAAACTCTTCATTCTTTACAGATTCATCCATTGGCGATCTGAAAATCTTGCTGAGGTTTTTAACTTTAGTTTGATGAATTGCAAACATTGTGAAAAGTTGTTAGACCCTGGTTGTGCCCTGTAGGGGATGTGGGGTAAATATTAATGCCCCGGTCGCCTCCAGCAGGATGGGCCTGCTGCAGAGGGACGGTAGACACTCGGGGTGGAAATGTACAGAAAGTCGTTTCCCTTTGTTGTGAGTGAAGGGATTATTTATCAGAGCGATGGTTTATGGTCCAATAACTAACAAAGCTCTTTGTTTTGTCTGGTGGAAAAAGATTAATGAACAGACTGAAGTGACATTTTCAACAGAAAGACATTGATCCTTGTGAAGATCCTCATTGTCCTGTTTGCTGTGCAAACAGCCGACGGCTGCAGGCTGCTCTCCACACCGCGGCTCTTTAAGCACACATACTCTGATCCACAGGCCACTTCCTCCGCTTCATAATCACACTTTCCTTCACAGTCTGATTGATCTGCAGCTTCTTTTTATTGGCTCTGAGTGGAAAAATTATTACTTACCGCTTTGATAAAGGAGTCAGTTGAAAGACGAGATGAGAAGGAAACCAGGAACTTATTTGGTTTTTCAATCCAAAGGAAAAGTTTAGATTTAAGGTTTCAGACTGAAGATAGCATCTTCTGCTAACACATTTCCTCTAATTTAAGCAACAAATCATAAACCTTTCTTCTTATTTACTGGGTGGCCAAGCAGAAACCTCCCCAACACGTGCAGCTCACTTTAACAGCACCACACAAGGAACCTTTCAGAAAACTAAACTTTCACAATTTAAATTTGTACTTTGCTTTATTTCTATGTGAAAGATTCAGTCAGAATATTCAATCTCATCAGTTACAACTGATTATCAGAACCAGAATCGTTTTATTGATCTGGTTTCTGCACACAGCTTCACTTTGCTCTCAATGAAGACATTTTAAATATGAATAAATAAACTTCCCTGCTTATGATGCAGAATCATGGGAAAACTCCCAACTTGTTGGCATACAAAACATTACTGTCAAACAAGCTGTAAAGTTGAGTGGAAGGAAAACCTTCAGAGGATTGTGACGTGAGGCCTGAAAGAACACATTGTAGTTTTCACTTCTTGGTTTCTTTGCTTCAGATCCTAACGACTAGCGGCCACCAGTTTATCTTTGTCTGATATTAAAATTAGTTTTGACAAAATGTGACAAAAAATTGCAAAGAGAAGAAACCAGCAAACCAACAGTCAGTGTGTTTGCTGCTTATTCAGAGAAAATGTGTTGGAAACGTTCAGAAACATAAAGACGTGTTTGTTTCTTTCACTTCCTGACTTGATAAGTGGGTGTTGGTGATGCGTTCGTGTGCGTTCACCAGACTTGTGCAGCGGCGTGTTTGTGTTTGGCTAGCTCACCAGTTATTGAAGTTGTTAATTAAACCCTCAACCATCTGGTGACTCAATGAAATCACTCTGAGCAAAACACGACGAGTAAACAAACAGAGATTAATAATTTAATGAATGCATCAGGCTTCTTTTGTCTAAGTGGCATAAAAGCAGGCGTTGGTGTTGATGTAAGTTTGTCTCTGTGTGTGTTTGTGTGTGCAGGTGGGTCGTAGACAGCTGTCAGTGTGTCAGTCTTTGCTGCGTCTTGACGTCTTTCTCTCCCGTCACGCTGCGCTCCATAAACTCGGTTAGACGTTTGTTTCCTTCCAGATAAAATCTGATTCTGTATTTAGTGATTAATAAGCGGCTGAAGCTGGAGGATTAAACGCCATCAATGAGGAAAAATGTTCCTGATGTGAATTTGATCTGTTATTTTTGTTTTCATTCTCAATTTGTTGGAAAAACCAAAGAGAAAATAGATTCTTGAAGCAGCAGATTTATTAAAGGTGCATTTTGTGATGATTAGAGACACCTTGTGGTCAAAATGGTAACTGCATCGTAAACGGGCACCCCCCAATAAATTAGAAGATTAAAGTTGATTTACTCTAAATTTAAAAATTAAATATTTGCTTGATTTAAGATTTTAATTTTTCACATATCTGAATAAATTATTTAACGAACCAAAAATAAACTCGGATCAGATTTAAAATGATTTTATTAAGAGAAAAACATCCAAACCAAGAGATCGACCTCTGACCTCTGGTTCTTCAAACTAATATGTGAACGCCAAGTGAACCGGAGACCGCTCCAAAAGCAGGAAGTGGAGGGCATTCTGGGTAAATGTAACCAAAGCTAACGTGTTAGCCTAGCGCTAGCAGCAGAAATGGCTCCTGGTCTTTAGCCTAAAGAGAAATCCTCCAGCTGCTAACATCTCCATCTTGTTTCCATCTGGTGAAGAAGGAAGTTGCTCTCAGTGTCTTCAGAGGTTTTTGTGTGGTTTCCTTCAGTGGTTCTTGGTGCAGCGCCCCCACAGGCCAGGAGGGGAACAGGTTGGTTTGACTCAGAGCAGCTGGAGGTGGAGCAGATGTTCTGGTTCCAGTAGAACCGGGTCCACTGGACCATCAGGTTGAAAACAGAGTTTATAGAGGATGGATCAGTGAATTATAGTTGAATGAACTGAAACAATATTTACAGGGAGTTGAGATTAAACATGCCAATATCTTACCGTACTGTTTTTCCCAAAACTGTAAAGTATCTAAATCATGTTTCCAGGTCAGATGTGTGGGAACCTTTTCTCTCGTCTTCCTGGTCGTTCTGGTGTTTATATTCCAGTAATCTTCCTGTTTTACTCCGGCTCTGCTCTCACACTATTGTCCAGCTTTAATTATCTTTATCTGCTTCCTGTCAGGAAATCATCCAGTAGAAAGTAAATCTTATCTGTGATCTTCTGCTCCGTCTGCAGGTGATCCTGATCTGTTGGTTCTGAATGTAAAGTGATCCTCTGATCACTGTGATTATCATAAACTGTATTTAATATGTTTAAACACTTGATTCAGTTTATTCAGGATGAAATCAGGATCTTAAACACCATAAACAGAACCACACATGCAAATTATAGCATTTTTATTAATTTATAAACTAATTGGGTTTGCAGTAAATCTGGACATGGAGACATTAGCCGGTGTTCTCCCTCTCTGTCGCTGCTCTCTCTTTCTGTGATGAGATTCCATTAGACGCCATTAAATCTCTGCCTAAGAGCTCTCTGAAGCGTCACAATTACAGGAATAAAAAACCCCAATCCTCTTCGAGCGCTCTTCTGCATTGGGGGCCGGCGGAGCCGCGTGGGAGCCGTTCTGCCGAGCCCCGGCGCAGACCCAGTCAGAGGCTCTGCGGCGCCGCTCGCCTCTGCTCATTAGAATGACTGAGAGCCGAGCGAAGGCCCTTATGTGGAGCCATAATGGAGCGGGCCTCTTGTGCTGCAGCCGTAATGGAGGCTCTTGTGCGGCGCGGCTCGTCTCCGCTCCACGCAGCCGAGGCTTCAGCTGAAACGGCCCAGCTGGAGAGCTGACCCGAACGCGGCTGGTCGCCATGGAGACCAGCAGTACCCCGCGCTGTTCCCCTCCTCCATCTGGACCCGGATCCTTCTGGCTCCTCTGGGATTAACAGCAGCAAAATTATAAATATGAAACAGTTTATGCAAAATGTATTGATCCGTATCAGTTTTACTCAGTAACCTTTTTATGCTGATTTGTTGCAGTATTTCATAAATGTGCAATAAATGTAAAAATAACAAGTTAGCATCGTAGGCTAAGCAACAGAGTTAGCAGCACAGCTAGCTAACAGCCTGAGGTAAAAATATCACTAAATGATTCTAGAATGTTGATTTTATTTTCTTCTGTTCATTGATGTGAGTTCATTGGCTTCTTAAATGTTTGCTGAACTGTGGGTTTGACCTTTGACCTGTTGCTGCCAGAGCCACTGCTGCTGTGAAAGAACAATTCGGAACGATATGAAAGTTTGATGCCAGTCCATGCAAAATGTGTTCATCTGAGTTAAAGATTCAAGATGATTTTAGTTTTTCTGAGTAACATTTTTGCAGCATTTAAAGCAGGAGGTTTACTAACAGAAAGTTTTATGTTCTTTTAAACCATCAGACCAAACAGCTGATCCAGGGATTAATGGGTTAATAAATATGCAATAGCTGCAAAAATAACAATTCAGCATCATGGGCTTGTTTTTGCTAGCAGAGTTAGCAACACTGCTAACATGACGTCCATCGAATCGCTGCATGCTGGAGTTGAACTGTCAGAAGTCTCCACCAGGTGGCAGCGTCACCCAAAACCTTCAATAAAACTGGAAACAGTTTTCTCTGCAATATTAAAAATACTGAACTGGTCCTGGATCAGATACTGTTCACCCCAAACCGAGAGCCGAAACCAGATTACTAATCCCAAATTATCTGCCTTCATCAGAGGAAGATTTACAGGAATGACAGCAAATATATGGAGACTCAAACATTTCCCTCAAATGATGGATCCGGTTCTGATCCAGTAGAAAATCTCAAACGGTTTGCTTTGGAAAATTCCCCACAGAACAACAAATGATGAGGCGACCTGTGGAAATGAGCTGACCAGGTCAGAGTTTGGTCTGAAAGCCTGGTGGTGGCGGTATCATGCTGTGGGAACTTCACTGTCGGTCTGTTTTCACCAGAGCTCAGTTTCTGATCGTTTCTATTGTTTGCTGTGATTTTCTCGTCTTGTACTGTGCAGCTCCAGTAAGTGAACCTCATCCCAGTAATCCCAGTATAATGGACTCAGAACCAGAACTGGGCCATAGATTCTCTGGTACCTTTCAATGGCATCCAAACGTTCAGGTTTTCATCAGTAATTTCAGTTTTTGTAGAAAAGTCAGAGTTTAGAAATCGATATCTGCAGGAAGATAAAAAAAGTAAAACCTTTATTAAAAAGTTCTGGGTCTGGGTTTGGATCAGTGGAGAATAAGTGGGATCTGAAGGACCTGCTCAGAGCTCTGGTTCAGTCAGGTATTGGCTTCATGTCTTCATGAAGGCGTCCTCTGCTGCCAGCGTGAAAAGCAGCCGCTCTAATTTCCCTGCCTGGTAAATATCAGTGGTGCTGCTGCCGCCTAAACGCAGCGCGTTTCAGCAGAGTGACATTTAAAAGAAACAGCAGACCTTTCTCCACTCCGCCTCTGTGAGGAATGAAACTCTTGAAACCTGCTGCATGACGCCTGCTGCAGCTCGGCTTTAATTATGGGAGAATTAAAGTTAAAACTCATATTCATGTCAGCGGAGGTGGAGAAGATTAATTTGTGCGGCTCTAAAAATAGACGAAACATTTAACTTGTGAGGGAGGGATGAACGGATCGTTCTCATCGTTCCTGCAGCGTGGACGAGGATGTTGGCAATCATAAATGCCAGGTCATCTCACTCTGCTTTATTTTAGAGTGTGTGTGTGTGTGTGTGTG
>NW_006800294.1:439113-442024 GCF_000485575.1 Poecilia formosa | reverse complement strand
GTGTGTGTGTGTGTGTGTGTGTGTGTGTGTGTGTGTGTGTGTGTGTGTGTGTGTGTGTGTGTGTGTGTGTGTGTGGGCACAGAAACTGAAAAGCTGTTGCACGGCCTCATCGATTTCATGCCCTCTTCTCACATCTATTCACTACTCCTCTCGGCTCACCTCCTTCCTCCCGGTCCTCCTCCTTCTCTTTTGGTCCGTTGCCCGTGGCGATGGTTCACCTCGGCAACCGGCAGCTGAGCAGGAAGTGGGTGTGGGGTGGAGATGGGCTTTTGATCTCCACCAGCAGGTGGGGTTCGGGGGTCGATGGCGAGGGTTTTGTTCGCTGCGGGCCTTAAAAAGCGGAGGGAGTATGTTAAACATGGCGGCGATCAATGAGCTCCTTTGAGGCCGGAAGCCGAGTCTAAAAACACACGATCCAGAAGCTTTCACGCTCCAGCGCCGACATGAGACACATGGAGGAAACAGAGGAGGAGAGCTTCAGGTCAGCAGATTGATGCTGGAATACCAGGACGAATCATTCCAGAACATGTAGAGACTCCGACACTCCGAGTTGTTTGGATCAGCTGCAAATAAGGCAGAATAATGGAGATAAAAGTATCAGTCAGGGATAGGATCAACAAATTCCTTAGCCTTCTGTCTAAAGCAACAGTTTCTAGAGCCAGTGTCCTCCATGTTTTAGTTCCTTCCCTGAATCAAATGACGTTCATCAGAACCTCAGCAGAACTTCCTGACCCGGTTCAGAGGCACCAGACAAAACAAATCTATTTTACCTGTGAAGTTTTATAGAGACACTGACGACAGAGGCTGTTCAGCTACATTTCATTTTCAATGTAATTAATATTCAACCAACTAACAATATATGACCAATGAGGTTAAATGGCTTAAATTATTAGTGGGTTTGTTTCTGTGTTCAGACGGGATTTTTATTTTTCATCGATTTAGTTTCCTCTGCGATGAACTTTGTGCGTAAAGTTTCAAATCTTTTTGAATCTGTAGCATCTAGTCAGAGGTGTGAATTGCAGTCGTTCAAATATGGAAAATATTCCGTTAACTCGACTCCTGGTTTAAACCGTGGCCTAGTCAAAGCATGAGCGACTGGAGAGGACCTGGAACCGTTCAGACTTTGTAAAGATCAGACAGAAAACTGTTGGGAGTAAACGCTGCTCCTCTGACATGTTCCAGAACATTTACATGTTTTTAGGTTTCTGTGTCTGCAGTGTTCTTTCGGACAGACGGACTTGAACCCGGTCAGGTGGTTCTGCCCTGAACACGTCTTTGTTTCATAAGTGATTTCTTTTCTCAGATTGTTTGAATCAACGTGTCCAACCCGCTCAGCCCGGTCTGGACTCTCCCCGTCCCCTGGACCCCCTGCTGCTCCGTCATGCAGGCCTCGGTTCCAGGTTCTGAATTAGCAGCTGACTCGGCCCGGCCCGGCGCTCTGATGCCTCCCTAAGCTCTCCAGAGCAGTCGCTTTGCTGCCGGGTGTCTGTCATATTTCCTGGGTTTTTCCACCTCAGCCACTGGTTTGCTGGCATCGCCAGGCTGACGGCGACGCTCTGATGACCAGGATGTCTCCGCTGCGTCCGTCTGTCCTTCGGCTTTGTTTCATCTTCTGTAAAATATCTGGGATTATCACGACTTGTGCCATAAACGGATCTCATTTGGCTCCTCTGTCAGTTAGCTGTCAGTCTGTAATAAGCTGCACTTTGTTATTGGACCCGTCGTTTGTGTGTGTGGCGAAGCGGCCGACCCGGTTCTCTGTAACGCGGCTAAATTGGCCGGTTTATGTAAACAGTGTCCAGAGCTCTGGGGAAGCTTTGGAGGACAGAGCCGGCGTTGTTAGACAAGCAGCGCGCTGTTGGCCTGACGCACCGCGTTCAGGATAATGATGCGTTTGACAGAGAGCCGCCGAGTTTATTTGTTGATTGTGTGGCGGCGTGGCTGGATGGTGACGAGGCGAGCAGGAAGTCGGCGCCTGTAGCTTTGTAATGATGAGAAAACAGCAGAAAGGTCCCGCTTCGACTGTTTGATCATTTCCTCAACTTTCCATGTTGCTTCACTTTTCTCATCAGCTTCCAGAAAGTTTCCTGTAACGAGGCTGCAGAGGCTGCAGGCTTTTCTGATAATCATGTAGATTTTAGCAGGTAAACATCATCTGCAGTTTGTAACTTTATTATTTTTATTATTGGTAATCTGAAGTTAATATGGTGGCAGTTGGTGCCCTTAGATCTGCTGATGACGATAAAGAAACATGGACTTTAGTTCATCTGCTAACCAGTTGTTACCTTCTGACAGGAGTTCTTGTGTTTTATTTCATTTTCAAACAGTTTTCTCCACCTCAGGGCTGCTGGACCTTCATTCTCTTTTTCTTGTCTGAAGCTTTTCCATTTCACGCCTGCTATGTTAACGTAAGGAACGAAGTAACTTGACTGACACCCAATCAGAAAGATCTGCATGTCAAACATTTCAATAAGTTCCACTTATATTTTAGAATAACGATTAAAAACACAAAGCATTTGTAATTTTAAAAGAGATAAAAATCTATTATTAAAAATATTTTTGGATTTTTTTCAGCCTTCTGAGACGCCATCACTTTAAGAATCACTGAGTTAGAGTTCAGTTCACTCAGCTATGTTGTTCTGCAGCATCACTGACTGTTCAGCGGAAACCAGCTGATAGCGAGAAGTGGGCCGGAGTCAGAGTAAAGTGGACCGGTATCAGGCTAAAGCGGACCGGAGTCAGAGTAAAGTGGACCGGTATCAGGCTAAAGCGGACCAGAGTCAGAGTAAAGCAGACCGGAGTCAGAGTAAAGCGGACCGGAGTCAGAGTAAAGCGGACCGGTATCAGGCTAAAGCGGACCGGAGTCAGAGTAAAGCAGACCGGAGTCAGAGTAAAGTGGACCGGTATCAGA
>NW_006800294.1:425786-438131 GCF_000485575.1 Poecilia formosa | reverse complement strand
CGAGGCTGCTGAGAATGAACCCTAAATGTTTCATAACTGAAACCTGCCGTCTGTAGGATCTGCCATAAACTCGGTGAAACATTTCTACTTAAACCTGATGGAAACAACAAATGTAGCTCTGGTCTTCCCTCCTGTATCTGTTTTCCAAAGTGACTCCAGTCGGAGGAAACGTCCTGCTTGTTGCCTTCAGCTTTGACTTTGACAACTTTCCTCTGGCTCTGGCCGCCGCGCATCAGTCCCCCCCTCTGGTTAACGCTGCCGCCCTGGATATTACTGCATCTCATCCCATGATCCCATTCCTCTTCATCATAAGCTTCATCTCCCAGATTAACTCACATGACATTTGGAGGATCCAACCATGAATATATTAGAATAAATCTCTCCTGAAGTGATTGTTTGTCTGTCCGTGGACCTGTGGTGCCCTGGCGCCCGGCAGGCCCCAGCTGTGCTCCACTCGCTCCCAGAAATGGAAACTTAGCAGTTTGTGAGGTAATTAAAGTGGAAACACCTGTTCCTGCTCACCTGAGCTGCAACTGAAGACATCCATTCCTTCTGATCACACCAATAGTTCTGCTTTGAAAAGCATTTTCATATTTCCATTTTCTTTTCACCAGATATAGTTTGTGTTCAGATGGGAAAACGGAAACACATCCGTTTATATCGACCCGGGTCAGAGTGGGCGGGGCTTCAGAGGCTATTATTATCTCCAGCTGTGTCTGTTCTGTTGCCTGTGATCTGCAGAAACTTGGTGATTTCAGAAACGCGCGTCTAGAAAACCGTTGATGAATAAACTAAAACGGCTCCTGGTGGAACTGCCACTGTAAGAAGAATTGGATGTTATTCGTCGCCTGTTTGTCTGGATGCTGTGCAGCTGGAAGGATTTTTACTTTTTTTCACTTTTGGACTGTTGTAATGCGTAACCATGGCAACAGTGTGTTGTTACTACTTGGAGCAGCTGATTAGCGTCTCAAAAGCTCAAATAACACCTGACCTTTGACCCCTCTCCCCAGAGGAGTTAAGAAGGAAGTGGTTCAAACCATCTCTTCCTTCATCATCGAAGGATCACATCCCAGACTCCAGCGTCTTTCTATCCAGACAAATTTAAGGAGGAGCAGCAAAAGCAAAAGAGGTGGCTTAGCAGCTGATGGAGCCATCCAGTCATGTTACTGTGGAATGTCGTCTCTGCTGCCTGGATATGGAGCTGTTAGCATGTTAGCATGACACAGCTACAGTCTTCAGTCAGAGGCATGTTCAGATTCACTGCAGCACTGACTGCTACTGGAAACTCTTTGAAGAGACTTTAATGATACGAGTTACATTTTGAATGAATGAATTTTGTTTCTATCTGAATTAAATATTGTGATTATTAACAGATTCTGTTTGATTTATTTCTGTTAAACCCAAACATTTGTCCCTGTTTTCAGTGAATCCATAAGTTGTGGAAAAACTAAATGTTTTTGAGTTATTTCAGAAAAATCCAACACTTTTAATAAACGTTATGTTTGATGGAATATCAGCATCAGAAGCGTTCCTGGAGTCGGTCTGCATGTCTCTGCTGGATAAATGAAACAGTTCTTTGACTCCAAACAGCCTGGTTCTTCCTGCAGAGACCCGTATCTGCTTTATGAAAGGAGCCATTTTTCCCTCCGTCTACATAGTTTGCCGTCGACACACACACAATCAATTACACCTGCAGAGGAAGTGCTCTACAAGCCATTTCACTTCACGTCAGAGAGCGGGCCTGATCACCTCCTACGCGCCGCCTTTCCCTTCAAACTTCACGTCGCTGGATGGAGTAACTGCAGGGCCTCTGCTATAAACACTGAGCCAAGTGTCGGAGCCACAGGTCTGCAGGAGTGTGTGTAACAAAGTGGAACAGTGTGAGTCTCCATGTTTGAGCAAGAACTCTGTCCTCCCTGTCCTTTCCAATCTCGCACACAGCAGTGCACCCATCGTGGCGAAGGTTTACTCATCAACGTTCCCGTGGAGCCCTCAATTTGAAGAGATGCTACATTAGTTCAGGAAGCTGAAGATATATGAGGAAATGAGTGCGGCCTGCTGTTGTTACACTTTGCTGTATGGAGCAATTTGTTTTAGTCACCGGCCTCATACTTGCAGGATTCTTTTCAAATTTATTACAAAAATTGTTCTGAGTCACAAACAGGACATGTTTCTACTGGTTGAACTCATTGTTCCTGCACAGATGTAGAGCACTGAAAAAATATTCAACTCCCTTATGAATTTCTTCTGTTTTAACTTTTTTTTGGTCACATTTGAATCTTTCCAGACCGGTCTGATGACCGATAACGAGTCTTTAAAATCTCTGGGGAGGAAGGTTAACCCACTCTGCTTTGCTTAATTTGAAGGTTTACAACCAGTTAAAGGTAAATTATGCAGCATATTAATGTCCTCCAGGATTTAATGAGTTTGATTTTCTAAAATCAAAATCACTGATTTCATGGAGCTGCTTTCTTTCTAAATATTTGTAAGATATTTTCTGATATTTGCATTTATGTATGACAATAAATGTGAATTTCTGTTACAGTCCACTTTGATCTAGACTATAAATTCACATTAAATGAGGCTGAGGCATCATTGTGGAAATCATAAATACTGCCACCTACAGGTGGGATTTGGCGTCAGTTTAATTCAAATGTTTGACCATTTTCGTGAAACATTTGCAATAAACTAGCAATTTAGCATTTTGATTTTGCTCAAATATAATAAAAAACTGGAGGGAGTGATATTGAGTGGATTGAAGTCTGAACTTTAATTAAGCCACCCTAAAGTGTCCTATTCAAAGCCCAAATTGGGCTAGAGTGCAGGCCAGGAATGGGTTTTCAGATAATATTCTTCAGATTTATCTCCATTCATTAATTACTGCAGGTCTTCCTGAAGCATCAAAGCGGCCCAGACCATGATACCGTCACCACCATGTTTCTGAAAAGCTGTTAGATGTTCAGATGTAACGGGACCAGGGAACATTTCTCCAGACGTTTCTGGGTAACGTGAGACGTGTCTTTGTATTCTTTTGGGTCAGCAGCACTGGTTCTGCTCAGTGTCTCTCTCTTATTGTTGAATCATGACCTCTGAAGGCTGTGACTAGTGAAACACAATTCATAAAATCCATTTTTCTGTTTGGACAAGACGAAATTTAATTATTTAAATCTCAATAATTTAGTGGAATACTTAATATTTTCAGTAAGGTGGTATCTAACCTAAATTANAAAATCAAAATCACTGATTTCATGGAGCTGCTTTCTTTCTAAATATTTGTAAGATATTTTCTGATATTTGCATTTATGTATGACAATAAATGTGACTTTCTGTTACAGTCCACTTTGATCTAGACTATAAATTCACATTAAATGAGGCTGAGGCATCATTGTGGAAATCATAAATACTGCCACCTACAGGTGGGATTTGGCGTCAGTTTAATTCAAATGTTTGACCATTTTCGTGAAACATTTGCAATAAACTAGCAATTTAGCATTTTTATTTTGCTCAAATATAATAAAAAACTGGAGGGAGTGATATTGAGTGGATTGAAGTCTGAACTTTAATTAAGCCACCCTAAAGTGTCCTATTCAAAGCCCAAATTGGGCTAGAGTGCAGGCCAGGAATGGGTTTTCAGATAATATTCTTCAGATTTATCTCCATTCATTAATTACTGCAGGTCTTCCTGAAGCATCAAAGCGGCCCAGACCATGATACCGTCACCACCATGTTTCTGAAAAGCTGTTAGATGTTCAGATGTAACGGGACCAGGGAACATTTCTCCAGACATTTCTGGGTAACGTGAGACGGGTCTTTGTGTTCTTTTGGGTCAGCAGCACTGGTTCTGCTCAGTGTCTCTCTCTTATTGTTGAATCATGACCTCTGAAGGCTGTGACTAGTGAAACACAATTCATAAAATCCATTTTTCTGTTTGGAGAAGACGAAATTTAATTATTTAAATCTCAATAATTTAGTGGAGTACTTAATATTTTCAGTAAGGTGGTATCTAACCTAAATTAACTGAATTAAAAAAATAGGTGCTGATAAATGTATCTAATTTTCTTTTAATCTCCAGTCCAGTATGGAGGAGTTTCTTTCGTGATGTTGGGGTCATTCCTTTCCATTCCACTAGAGGGCTCTAAAGGGTATTTACAATGATTTAAGGAACCCCGGAAGTGAGCAGACGCCGGACCGGAAGTAGTTTATTCCGTCTGCAGACGAAACAAAAATACTTCGTACTTGCATTTCCCAATGTGGTGAGTTGAATTTTTATTTTGTAAAATGTTGAGAAATGTGTTTTTGTCAGAGTACACATTGACGTTTTGGCAGATTAGCTTTAAGCTAACGGCTATACCGGTGGTTTATGGGTTATTTCATACATTAGCAACTAATTAGCACAATGCTAGCTCTTTATTGCGCAGCATGCTTTGATGCTGATGTCTTATATAATGTAAGGCATTCAAAGGGTAAACCATGTGCTTTATATTTTATTAAACCTTTGGGGATGATATCCTCACATGCTTCACTTCAAAGGTTTAAATCTGAGATTTAAGTTTGATTATTTAAATAATATGCAATTTTGTTTTACTTTTAGTTTCACTGGCTTGACCGTGTAATTCACCAGGCAATAAATAACTAGTTTATGTTCTGTATCTGCAAAGTAGCTTTGCTGAAAGCACATTAATACAGACATATTTATTTATGTTTTTTTATTTTATTATTGTTTAACAAATACAATATCAAGGTAGAAGGAAAAGTGCAACATTAGTAGTGAGAATAAACAAACATGGGTTTAGGACTGTAAACCCATGTCTATTTGCCTTACTATTTAACAGTAAGGCCAATAATGGGAATTGTTTTTCCAACTTTTCTCCTTTTTTAGAACAAAAGAAAAGTAGATATACTGGCGGTTATTTATTTATTGCATACACATATCTCAAATATTTAAATGAGGAATAATAAAGTTTAAATTGGTTAAGAACAAATCAAATCTAGGGGAGAACCAATAGTATGTGATATTTATCAAACCGTGATACACGCTGCTGTTTTATTCATTTTGTCTGTTATTGGACCAAATAAAACCTTCAGTATTGGAGCGATTCTCAGTCATACGAGTCCCTCGCATTGACCCGACGCTCCTGACCTCTGCTGCCCGTCTCCTCCTCCTCTGCATTTATTCAGCTTTCACTCTTCAAGCTGTCATTACCGTGGGATGCTTGATGCCTCTGCCCTTTCATATCGGTGCAGAGGGAAGTGAAAGGAACCGTCTCAGCATTGTGGGGGCTGAAGCCCCGAGCTGCAGCGCTGCGCCCGTAAAGACCCGGTGTGCTCCCTCCATCTGCCGCCTGCTCAGCCTCCAGAGGCCGGGTCCGGCCAAGCTGCCGCCTGGCCCTGGGATTTCTCTGCTTCCTGGCCAGTCATGGAAGGAAAGAGGCAAAGCAGCAGGAAAGTTTCTTCGTTCAGTCTGCTGAGCTGATGAGCTCTGATTCATGTCTGTGTGCTCTTCAGCGCGCTGTATTCTCTGAAGACTCGTTAATTTTAGTTGGAGTCATTATGGAGATGAGTGACTATTGGAGGAAGAATTACCTGTTCTGGTGCTTCAGCTCTCTGATCAGCTGCCCATTGCAGACGTGAGGGGACTTCTGGCACCCAGCCTTCGTTCCTCCACAACGTTTTCTGTTTCTCTTGGAGTTGCTCCATCATTAAGTGAATCCCAATAAGTCGTGCTTTAAGTGTCCATGTTGATGGAATCACCTGACAGAACAATACATTGTTTTAGTAATTTAGTTCACAATTAATTCAACACAAAGTGACATGTTACTAATTATCATGGCTTAATGAAGAGTTTTCCTTCCACTCAACTTTCCTTCATGCTTGGCTACAGCTCTCTCTAACCAGCCAGCTTCTGTCTAGAAGTAACTAGAAGTAAATGTTAAGATAGTTTTTATGCTTTGTGTCTTTAGCTCCTGATTAGCATAAAGCTGGTTCTGATTCTGTTCAGTGCAGCTGCATCGATTCTTCAGCTGAAGCGATTCCTCTGGTTCTCTTGTTTCTGATGTTAGTAAAGTTGTAAGAGCTGCCAGGATCAACAGCACCACCTGCTGGAGCCATAGAAATGACCAACTCATTTAATTACATGTTTGATACAAAGATCTGCTTTAAAGCTGCAGAATTTAACTTTTGTCATTATTTTTTTACGTATTTGCTGAACCTAAGGAGACAGATAATCTGAGAAAAACTCATCTCCTCTGCCTTCTCCCAATGCTACCTAGAAACAACCTATCAGAGCCAGGAGGAGGGGCTTAGCGCTGTCAATCATCCTCCCTTTACTCCTCTGCTTCACTGACAGACGTCTTTCAGACATTGTTTCCATCTGGATTTTCTGTCTGTCTTCTTCTACTGCAGAATTATGACGCATGTCTCACATCAACGTCGGACAAAATGCGACATGATGGTTCAGACTGCAGGCATTTGAAAACTATCGGGTCTGATTTAGTTCCACATCTGGAAGTGGAACAGATCTGACGTTTTTGGGGTGAAAGGATCAGAATTGGGTCATTCAGCCTGCCTGCTGTGTGAAGGCGTGGAAGCCATGGATCGTAGCAGAAACCCGGTTCTTCAGTCCTGCTGCCAGGTTGGACCAGCAGCAGGTTCTGTGGTGACATAATAACCCAGATGAGCGGCGCCGTCAGCCTGAAGCAGACTGAGGAATGTTTGACTGGCAGGGAGTGATTGAAATGTTTCTGAATAGGAAGTGCTGCTGGCTGATGGCCGTACCTGTCACTGATCCATCACATCCATCGATCGGCCCTTAGTGAAGGAGCAGTCGGACGCAGGAGTCGCCGGCTTTGTCGCAGCGCATGCACGGACACGGCGCTCTTTGTGTGCCATTCATCCGTCCACCTGCATCGATCCTGCACTAAAACGTACGGCTGTTTATTCACATTCAGGCCACAGCAGCAGCTGCTGAGAGACTTATCGATTCCTGTTTGGCTGCTGCCTGTGGGAGGGGCAGCGCCGGGGATTCTGGGTATTCTGGGCCGAACTGATCTACTGCTGCTGTGGGCGGACGAACCGAAACAAGGAGGAGAATATTCAGTTCCCTGCATAAGATTCCCACCTTTATTTAATCAAATATTTATCTCAGCTCTGGGCTAAACTATAAAATCTTTGTTTTGCAAAAGTACTTTAGTGGTTTTTGCAAACAAAATGGTTTAAGTTTGAGAAGTTTTCATGCAGAAAATGTTGTTTTTAGACGGAAAACCATGGATATCATTAAAACCATAATATGATGCAGAATGAAAAGGTTTTCTACCTAGAAGTTTGAGCTAATGAGCAGCGAGTCGCTGCAGGCCGACCGGCTTCAGGACGATTGAGGAGCATTTTGTCCTTGTTATGGATATTTGTTTACTCGCTGTGTGCTCAGTGTCTCCGCTTCTAAACAGAAAACCTAATGAGACTCGGCGGATTTGATCTGAGATCAGAGGATGTGACCCGAGGAAAACATTTCTGGTCAACATCTGAGATAAACGGTCAGCAGCAGCAGAGACAGACTGGTAAAAATCCTCAGATGAGAAGTCATACGGCTGCTGAACGGCTCTGATTCACATCCAATTAGAAATCTGATCAGTTTGATTTGGATCTTTGTCATGTTCATTTCAGTCACATCTCAAATGTTGTCATTGCTTATTAACCATAAAAGAAGTTAAAATTGGGGAAACAAATGTTTAAACTTTGTTTAGCAGCAGGTGACCAGATGCTGATCAGCTGTTAACCCTTTAATGGCTGAATTTCTGCATGTAATCAAACTCTGGTCTCCAAACCTCAGTCTGGGTTCAGTTTGAATGTGAACGCCAAGCGGACCGGGGACCGCTCCAAAAGCAGGAAGTGGACTACAGCGCATGGCATTCTGGGTAAATACAACCACAGCTAATGTGTTAGCCTAGTGCTAGCAGCAGAAATGTCTCCTGGTCTTTAGCCAAAGACTAAAGAGAAATCCTCCAACCGCTAAAATCTGACGCCTCCATCTTGTTTCCATCTGGTGAAGAAGGAAGTTGCTCTCAGAGTCTTCAGAGGCTTTTGTGTCATTTCCTTCAGTGGTTCTTGGTGCAGCGCCCCCACAGGCCAGGAGGGGAACAGGTTGCAGCAGCTGGAAATGTAACAAACGTTGCAGCTTTGGTCTCCAGGCTCACTGAGTCCACTGGACTGTCAGGTGGGAAAACACCCCAAGACGCCTGCTGTGGTGGAGTTAGCCGCCCTCCAACTCTCCTCCTCTTCCTCACCTCCACCCTTCCTCCCCACTGTGTCTCCTGTGGGTCTTTTGTAAGGTTATTTCCGGCTTGGCGAAGCCCCTTGTTTCAGCACATTGACCTTTAAAAGTGAGTGATGGTGGTTCTTATTGTCTATAAGGCAATAACTGTCTGGACACAGGTAATCTTCACTGTGTTCGTGTCAAATCGAGTTTCCCCATACAAAGCCCCCTCGCATGGCTCTGCAGCAAGTCGGCACACAAAGAAGGTCGTGCACTTGAAACGGACGAGAGCGCACTCGTACACAAGCAGAGTGCATTTCCACATGCTGAGAGCTCCACTCTGTAGCGATCAGAAGCACTCAGAGGCAGCGGGGAGCTGCAGGCTGTAAAGGTCAGGAATCTCAGCACCTGCATGGAAAGGTTAAAGGCAGAGCTGGAAATAACTCCACCAGTCCGCAGCAGAAGTTCAGCTGCAGCGTCAGCCATCTTTAACTTCCCTCATCCTTCAGGACCACAGAGTCCAGATCGGTCCGGTCCGGTCCTGCTGGGTCCGAAGCAGAGCAGGAAATGTTTGGACTCGGTGAAGGGAGTGAATGAAACGCTTGGAGACGAGACGTTTACCTGCAGATTTGACCTCATGACATCACTTCCTGTTTCACTTCCTGTCCCCTGGACATGAAAACTTCTCCATCTCCTCTATTTGTTAAAAGAACCATTAAATATGTTCACTTTGAACTGTTTCTCCAGTGAAATGATGGTGAATTGCATTTAATTAAGCGACTCTGGCAGGATCCAGAAAGGTCAACCTGAAAGGTCAAGAGGTTAAACCAGCTCTTATTGGATCTGGGCCCTCACGGTTTGACTAATCTGGATAAAAGTTTAACTTGTGGCCTCAGGCTTGTTTTGGAGATTCTGAGAGTTTCTGTGACTCAGATTAGAGATTAAATGACCTGGAATGAGCTTCATGTTGACGTTTCGTCCGACTCCCGTCCTGCATCCTTCTGTCTGCAGCTGTGCTGGACGTTTCTACTGGAGTGTGAATGATATTGTCAAATAAAATAATCGGCTTTAGAACTGCTAACCTGTGTAGCTCAAAGACACTGAGGAAAAACAACACAGACTAGTAAAAACTAGCACTGGGTGATGATGATTTGTCCTTTTGTGGTTGGAAAAACTTTCTAATATGCATCAGCAGCAGTTATCCCCAAAAACGACAGCATTGACTGTAGACGACAACTAAAAATGACTTTAATTGTGGAAGCTGAAAACCTTGTGAGTCACTTTAATGAGCTGTAGGTCTGGGGCAGAGCTGGTGTTTACAGAGAGACGCTGCGATCAGACCCAGAAGTTACTGCTGATTAAAAAAATATCCCAGATCACTCAGCAAAGTGATCTGGGCCTTCTTCATAACTTTGGCTAAAAAGGCGAACAAAACGTAGCTTTGCTTCCATGGCAGTAGCGTTAACGTAGGTTTTCTTAGGTCATTTAATGCAAAACTTTAATTACTTTTCCACAATGAATTACAATAATAACATACAAAATGTTTTTAATGAGGCAACATGTTGTCACTTTTTATAAAAATTTCATTTCTTGTTGAAGAAAAACCAGACCTGAACTTGGCAGATTTTTCTGTGGAAGTCCAAATTATTTGGGTAAATTTTACCCATTTGTTTTATGTTGTTTTTCTCCATAGTTTTTCTAAATATTCCAAAGAAAATGCATCATGGGAAGCTGAATTAGCTCAGAGCGATGCTAGCTAACATTAGCTGGTTTAGCTAACATTAGCCGGTGTAGCTAACGCAGCCAATCCCTCCTCAGTTACCAGGCTCTGCTAATCTCAGACTATAGGCCTCATTCAGATCCTTTCTCTCTGAGTGGAGAGCAGCAGCAGCTCTCTGTAGCGCCCCCACTTGGAGGCAATGTAATGAAAACTGATTAAATGCTCCTGGGCATCATTTAAATTCATCATTTAAGGATGAATTAAAGCTGATAGTTCTGGGTGTCTAATAGGGCTGTAGTGATGCAATAATCTCACGATATGATACATCATATTCTGCTCACGATACGATATATATTGCGATATTCAGCAAACGATACAATTCAATACACTTTTGCAATTTTCTGAAAGATTTTAGAGGGTCAGAGTGCTTTTGGTGACATTTTGTGACTGTTACAGAGTTGGATTGAATTAATTTAACTGAAAACTGATTAAAAGCACCAACCACACAATACCTGGCCCTGGTTGGACATGGACACAGACTTAAAGTCAACAGCTGGACAAAATGAATCAAAGAAGTGGTGAGAAGACATGTTTCTTTTAATTGAAACAGTACAAACTGTAGCTTACATGCATTTGTAAAGTAAATAATAGTTTGATACCTTTTAACCTCGACACTTAAATCTGAAGGAATCGCTCTAAGCCTGATGACCTGATCACTCTCCTGGCGAAGCAGCAGTGAGTGAGCAAGGTGACAGTTGGATGTTACGATACTTGCAGATGAATATCGATTTTTTTCTAGGAAAGATAATATTGATATATATCGTAAAATCGATATTATTACACAGCCCTAGTGTCCAACAGGAAACTTAAAGACTGAAGCTGCTAATGGCTGCTTTGTTTAAACTCTCCTCTGCTTGGTTGCTGGAGATGAAGCGATCTTTTCTGCTACCATGGAGGTGAAAATGATCATCTTTGACATCAGGAAAAGGCCCATTTGACAACCACTTCTCTTTTCTTCATTCTTCCTTTTCATGAGAACAGCAGAAAAGCCAAAGTGCAGATTTGCTTTGGTAGGAATCAAACCTCTTGTGCTGTCAGGTTTGGCATCTTGCAGAGAGATCATCCCCCTCCCTCTCCGTATCCATGTCTCCGTCTCCACCTGCGCTTGTATCTCTGTTAATCTGGCTGTTCAACTTATTTCACAGTTGGATTTCCGACACATCATCCTGACTGCGGAGGGCGAACGAACGTGGCACCCGTTAGAGAGAAATCTGTGGAATCTCCGCTCTGACAAAACAATCTCTCCTCTCTAACATCACCTTTCATTTAGCTGGAGGCATCACTCTCGCCGCGTGTGGAATCGCTGTGCCTGTTCAGATTAGTTCAGCTCACAAGGTGACTGCACAGTGTGAGGCTCACAAAGCCAACGGCTTTAATGGCTAACCGCTCACTGCTAATGGCTCGGATGCCTTCCACATCAAAATATTTATTTCCTTCACCAGCTTTGAATGTGGTGTTTAATCAGAGATGAGTTTGGCTAAAGGTCACGACCTCTGCAGTTTCTATACACATTTTTTAAAGAAATGACACAAAATTGGGAAATCAAACTTTCCTGAGAGGATTTTTGTAACTGTGTCATTTTTAAAGTTGCACAGTTTTAAATTACCAGTAAAGTCAAATTCATTCATTCATTGATTGATTCATTCATTCATTCATAAATGTCACAGCTTCAAACTAAATATTTCATTAGAAAACTGAGTATTTATTTTTCAAACTAACTGGTAAACATCTGCATTGCCATTAAAACATGTTGTGCAAATAAAGAGGAAATGAAGCAACAATTGGTGCTGCAGCAACAAGAGTTTTATATAAAGGTCTGCAAGGCCCAGCTTTTATTTTGGTAGTCCACTGTTTTGTTTATTGGCAAGTTAATTAGCATATTAGCTCAATATTTATATTGCTTGCAGGGTTCTAGTCTGATTTGTTGCACAGGTTTTAACTTGCTGTCATGAGGAAATATCGACTTTAAAAGGATTAATTAACAGTCTGATAACATAACTCAGGGTCTGGTTCCCTTCCAGAGGAGTGATGGAGGGAATCCGCCACTTGTTTCAACGTTTTGCGATTTATCGCAGATCTCTACTTGCGAAGTTTTTCTGCGTGAATTTGAAGGTTTGGATTACGTTGGATTGTGACGTATGGAGATTTATGACCCACGTTTCTGACGTTGGCGCGACTTCATATGGATGTTGATGCAAACTGGTTGTTGAATCAAACGTATAAAACACGTATTTATATAAAACTGTCCAATGTTATTGGAGCATCAATGTGAAAACTGCTCAGTGAGAAAGTAATGCAGATTTTAGACGTCTGATTT
>NW_006800294.1:408614-424999 GCF_000485575.1 Poecilia formosa | reverse complement strand
GGGACCTGTACTGGGACCAGTCTGTTCCCCTCCCAGTGCGTTATACTGGGACCTGTACTGGGACCAGTCTGTTCCCCTCCCAGTGCGTTATACTGGGACCTGTACTGGGACCAGTCTGCTCCCCCTCCCAGTGCGTTATACTGGGACCAGTCCCTCCCAGCTGTCTGATGCTGGGCTGCAGACGCTGCCTGGCGTCTCGTCTCTCCTCTGAGTGGTGAGTTTTGTCCCCCCCTCCCTCCTGCCGCCATCTTGGCTCGTCAGCCTACAAAGTGAGGCCTTTTCACAATAAAGTTCAAAGCAGATTATTAAATTAGAGAAAAACAGAGAGAAAGAAAGTGACAGAGACATCAAATGTGGAGAAAAGGCTTTGTGAGGGGGAGGACTCAGCGGAGTGCAATTCATGCCAACTTCTAACTGGGATCTCTGAAGAAGAGGAAGAAACAGGCGCCGTTTCCTCCCCACCCGTGACTTTGTGATGTCTGCCATGATGAGAAAAGGGAAGACACAGCGATGGTTTTTAATCTTCTCTGACGGCTGGCCTCCGTCTCTGCCTCTGCGACCTCTGTGTGGCTTTGCAATAACTGAGCTTGTTTGAAACGAAGCCGCTTTTGATTTAGTGAGAAAAATGATTGGGACATCCTCAAAGAGAGGGAGAGGGGGTGGGGGCGAGCAAGACGCTTCATAGTTAGAGAAATGTAGATGTTTTTCCCACATTAGGTCCACTTTAGTGTGTTTAATGAAGGACGGAGTCCATTTCTCATGTTTGATTAGAGGAATTTACTCTGCTCACATTAAAGCATCAGGAAGCTGCAGACATAAAGAAGCAGTTAGCAAAATGAAATGACTCGACGACATTTACATTTCACAAGATGATTTATACACTTTAGACAAGAATCAGGGATAGTGGAAATAACTGAAGAGCTGAATTAATTCATCCGTAAGAGGTCACTAAGCAAACATCTTTAAAAATAAGATAAAGCCATATTATCATTTTACTAAGTCATGTTTTGGAAAAAATTTGTTGGTGATTTTTGCAAAAAAATAAAAACTTTTGGGAAAATTTCTTTGGGCTGTTATTTCAGGAAGGCCATTAACTTTATTAATATTTTGTAATTTGTTGCAAACATCTGAAAGAATCAGAGGATCATCATTAATGGAGCAGAAATGTCTTTAAAACAGATTATAACTTTATCACTACCTGTTACATTTTAATGAAAACGTAGAAAAACCAAAGCTACTAAGGAAGCTGAAAACCTTTAACTGGTTGAATTTCTTCCACTGTTGATAAAATAACATAAGAGATAAAAGTTTGAGTTTAAAACTAATTTACAGGAACTGGAAAGTTTTATCTGATTGTTGTTGAATTAATTAGATTCGTTTTCAGATTTTAATTGTAGTTGATTTTTTATCAGAACATTATTTTGTAAAATCTTACCAAGTATTGTTCATCTAGTTTTTAGTGCAAATATTTTAGTGCACTTTAAAAAAGACACTTACATTTACATTTTTCCATGTTATAAATGAAAAAAATCAAATCAAACAATGACTTTTCATGAATTTTAAGAAATTATTGACTCTGATATCTTGATGAAAATGTTTATTAATTAGTTTAAGTATTTTTAATGTACTAACTCATTTGTGTCAGAAACTAGACTAGAATTACTTGATAAGATTTAGTTTTTGCAGTGCAGCAAACATGGTGTCTCCTGTTTTTGAACTCTTATTACTACTAATGTGTCAGAAATCAGTGGAGTGGTTATTATTAGACGCCTTTGTGGTTTATTATAAGATAATTGAATGAAAACAAATTTACGTTTCAGCTGTTGGCCAGAGATAAAAGCACAAAATGAAGTGCAGCAGTTTTTCCTGCTCGTTTAAAACGATTTAAGCTGCTTTGTTTGTTTGACTTCTTCTTGTTAATTGATGTTTATTTTGTTTTGTGGTGGAATTTGTTTGGAGAAAACCTTCATAATTGATAATCTAATCAAAATTAGCTAGAAAATGTCGTTTCTCCAAACTGCCAGCTTTGTGGTAATTCTTTGGCATTATAAACAACTGAATATCAGATATGAATCTGCAGCGTTATGATCAGAGTCTGGAGGCGGCGCGCCTCATAAAAACGTCCCCGTTCTCCACCGCTGCTCCACCTGCAGCGACGGAGGGCCGCGCTTCGTTTGAAGGCAAAAATAGCCGCTGACATGTCAGATCTGTGGAAGTCAAAAGGTTTTAATGCTGCATAGCTCAGGGTGAAGCCAGGAAACACCTGCTTGTTGTTTTCTTATCCGCTCGCGTCTCCTGCAAAATACATTCTGGGTTTGGGTTCAAAGCGGCTCTGCAGCAGATGTTTGCTGCATGGTTTATGATAAAAGTCGTTTATTCAACAATCGCAGCGTGTTGTCATATTCTAAAAGTTATTTGCTTCTTTGCTGCAGCTTGAAAGACCAAACCGAGACGTGAAAGAAACTCAGAAAAGAAAACATGGTGGCACAGTTGTAGTTTGGGCTGCAGTCTGTTGAACTCAGTAGTTCATATCCAGCATAAAATCCAACTTTTTCTCAATAATATCAGCTGTTTTCTCATAATTTCACTATTTTCCACCAAAACTCCAGTTGCTTCTGGACTCTAATTGAAAATATAAATGGGAACATGACAATACTTTTTCCTTCCCCTCAACTTTCCACTAATATGCTTAGATACAGCATTCTAAGAACAGATTAATAAGATAAAACAAAAACACATGAATCTTTAGGCTCTTTATTTACAGCAGCTTGTCGTGAAGTTACAGTTGGTTCTCGTTTCTTTGGTCAAAACTATAAAAAATATTTAAAAAATCATATTTTAAACAGGTTTTGAGCTTCAAAGGTGGATTTTTTAAAGCTGCTTGTTGAAATGAGATGAGTCTGTTTCCTAATGATGTGACTTCTGGGTAATTTTGTAGTTCAGGTCTGATATTTCTCCTTGTTGGTGGTTGTTGTTGTTTCCTCATTTATTTTTCTGTAGAATTTCAACAGAAAACATGAAGAACTATTAATAAAGTTACAGGAGAGTACCTCTGCTCGTTGCGAAACATTTAAGTGTTTCTTTAGACCAAATTAATTTTATCATTAGAAAAATAAACATGTGTAACGTAATGGACCCGGAAGGTGACAGAACTGAAATGAGTGTAAAACTTGTCTAAATGTTTGATATAATTGTGTTTGACTTTATGATCAAAGCTTCATTTGACGATTTAAATAAAATATTTCCTTCAGCTGGAAATTATTTGGCGACTTCAGCTGCTGTTCCTGAGAACTGAGAGCAAAGAGGATGAAATATTTAGTGCAAAATATCTGGGTTGCTGTTTAAAGTCCCTTTTTCTTTTGGGATGGTTTCAGATATAGTTTTTCTTTAGTGAGAAACACAAATAGCTCAGCAGTCGGTGTTATTCAGCAGAATGGGGGCAGCGTTGGTAGAAAGAGAAGCTGCTGTTGAATTTTTAAAGGCTTATTTTTCTTTTGGTCCCTGGATGAAATGTTGCTGTGGAACTGAGTGGATCTGGAAGCTGATGCTTTGGATTATTGGGAAGATTAAGACCGGAGCAGGATGAGGACGCTTTAACCCGACTGTCAGGGAGGCGATGGCGCCCTGAGAACGCCTCCGCCCTGAGACCGCCTCCACCCCCGGACCGCCTCAGCCCCCAGAACGCCTCCGCCCCGAGACCGCCTCCGCCCCAGAACGCCTCCGCCCTTCCTGCCCTGCTTCACCTGACGGACTCCATCGCGTTTCAGCCACTAGTTAGTTAATTTACAGGCTTTTTTAAAAAACGACAAATAAACGTAAAGCTAAACAGAATTAAAACACGAGATGCAGACCCACAGACGTGTTCAGTACGTAGCTCAGCTTTTCATACTTTTACTTTTTGCAGCAGCATTTTGCTTGATATTTTCCTAATAAGTAATTCTGGCCAAGTTTGTAGACAAACTGGTAAAAGAAATAAACTTTCATCACAATGTGTTTAGTAAATTATTTTTGTACCTTTTTACTTAGTAAGAATAGTTTTAAATTCCCTCAACAGCTATTCCTCATTAATCCTTCTGAGTTCAGATTAAAATATTTTAACTTTTCTCCCAGTTTTTCTCTTATTTCCAACCACTTCAATATACAACATGGAAGAAGATTTTTTAAGCCTTGTACTTTGTAGAGCTCTACTGAGCTTTACTAAATTATAAAATATGCAGCATGTTAAACATTTAGTTGGTTGGATGACAATCTGAAGCATTTATGATTCTTATGGCCTTTTCCTGAAGATTTTACACGGCTTTTGTTGGTTTAAGACTTTTCCCAGATCTCCAAAGTAATTTATGTATAAAAACATTAACAGTATATTATTTAATATTGCTATTTTTAATATTTTAACTTTTAGATTGTAAATATGAGATTTTCCATTTGTAATCAAGAATCAAAACCAAAAAAATAAAGATCTAGTTTCATACTTTCTATTTCCGTATTATCATAACCTTAACCATTTCTTAAATTGTGTTTTTTTTTGTTGCATTTATTTTCCTTCAATTGTGCTTACAAGCTGCACCAGATAAACCTATGGTGGCCTAGAAGGGTCAACAAAATGATTAGCCTGTAAGGGTATGCTAAATCAGGAGCCATGCTAAATCAGGAGCTATGCTAAATCTGGAGCTATGCTAAATCAGGAGCTATGCTAAATCAGGAGCTATGCTAAATCTGGAGCTATGCTAAATCAGGAGCTATGCTAAATCTGGAGATATGCTATGTCTGGAGCTATGCTAAATCAGGAGCTATGCTAAATCTGGAGATATGCTAAATCAGGAGCTATGCTAAGTTGTACTGAGTTGGCTCCATAGTTGGGCTAAATCAGAAGCTGTTTAATTGTAGAAAACGTTAAAACAAACTTACTGACTTTTGTTGCGTTGTGGCCTTTACATTTTGTTGACCATAATTTCCAGAGCAACATAAATTAAATGTTAGTAACTTGGCTACATTTATCATTTATATAAAATAACAACTACTTAGGACCCAGCACAGACCCTGTGGGACGCCACAGTTCACCTTCAACTAACCAGAATCCATATTATTTATTTGTACCCTTTGATGTCTTTGATCCAGATAAGTTTATCCTAGAATGTGCTCCAGTTTTCAGCAGTAACCCATGTCATAGATCTATAGCGCCAGCTGCTGTTTCATCAGTAGCTTTCCCTCCAGTATCTTCTCTAGTGGCTGTTTAAAGTTTAAAGAAGCTCTCAACACGTCCCGCCTCTCAACGCCGGAGCAGCCGCCTCAATCCACTCTTCCTCTGCCTCCTTCCAGTGACGCCCCCACCCCGCTCCTCCACCTTTAATATCTTATGGAATTAAAGCTGTGACAGGTTATCATAATCCAATTTCAGAGACAATCGCGCTGAGCACCTCGCAGCTCACCGAGAAGCCCGGATCTGAATTGAATATGCACTCGGTGGATTAAATTACGCCAGAGGGCGGGGGAAATAATTACGGCCTACACTGGGAAATATCTGAGTGTTTAGGTGAGAGCGGTACAGTACGGCATACAGTGATAAGTTCTGGGTCTCCATCCTGCAGCGGGGGTTGTTATTGTGTTATTGTACACTCTGTCTCATAGAGCAATATCTGGAAATAATGTCACCGCCTAATGAAGTAAGACTCCGTTTATTATGTATCACTTCCTGCCAGAGCCGCCAGGCGCCGACTCCGCGCCTCCAGGTGTTGTTAAAAATGCCGCTTTAGATTAACACATTTAATGGCGTTTCTCTGCAGCAGTGAGGGCTTTCCTCTGGGATCGGGTCGCTCTCAGGTTCTGGACGCGTTTCCTTTCTTCGCGCTCTAAATGCTTTGATGTATTTGGGAACGAGCGAAGCCACCTGAACATGAAGCAAATAAAGCAACAGCTAAAATAAGAGCAACAGTTGCCATGTCAACTCATCTTTGACTTGTGGAAAGAACAGAAACGGCGTCATCAGAAAGTTTCAGATAAACGTGAAGTTTAAAGTTAATTTGCTGTGCTGCACTAAATAGTACAGTTTTAATTCTGTAACGGTTTGCTTAGTGGGAAATTTACCATTCAGCTTCAGGAAGCGGTTCGTTTCGGACATCATGGTGGTTTTCTAAACCTGATGGAAAGGTCAGGGTCTCACACCTGAACAGGTGTCGCAATCTGAAACCGTTTCCACCGAGAAACCAGAAGAATACCTTCATTAGGACTTCACTCAGTATTCATTCATTTTAATCGACCAACAGGGATCAAATCCTCCCAAATGATAAAAAGCTTTAAAAGATGTTGAGAAAGAAAAACATGACAGATTTATCATAAGTGGTTAAAGTAAAGTAGCTGTTCCCCACATTCATCACACAGTGCCTGACTTCAGTCATTCCCACAAACGCGTGTAAGCAGAGGCTGATTTCCCAGCTGGTAGTGGCAATACAAAGTAAAAAAAAAAAATGTATCGACTTAATTATAAAACTAATCAATTAAATGGATAAAATGATGCAACAGTTTCAACTTAAATACAATAATTGTGACTCAACATGTTCGTCTTGGAGTAGCTTTACAAATATTGCTGCTGGAACAAAACGATCTGGTTCTATTGGGTCCAAAACTCCCAACATTTCCAGCTGCTGTGGTTCTGAGCCAAACCAACCTGTTCCCCTCCTGGCCTGTGGGGGCGCTGCACCAAGAACCACTGAAGGAAACGACACAAAAACCTCTGAAGACACTGAGAGCAACTTCCTTCTTCACCAGATGGAAACAAGATGGAGGCGTCAGATTTTAGCGGTTGGAGGATTTCTCTTTAGTCTTTGGCTGAAGACCAGGAGCTATTTCTGCTGCTAGCGCTAGGCTAACACATTAGCTGTGGTTGTATTTACCCAGAATGCCCTGCGCCGTAGTCCACTTCCTGCTTTTGGAGCGGTCTCCGGTCCACTTGGCGTTCAGATATGGATTCAAACTGAACCAGAATCAGTTGAAGGACCAGAGTTTGATTAGCGTTCACACCAAACCAACCGAACCGGACTTTCTTGTCAGTCGGACTGGAGTTGGTTTAAAGCAGTTCAGTGGTATTAAAGCGGACTGAACTGGGCCGGTGTTAATGCTCTCAGAGCGTCGTCTCATGAAAACACAGCAGAGCTCTGCTGTGTTTTCAGCATCTGAAGCCAATTACAGTTCAGCTAATACTGATCAATACCGAAGTGTTGTCCCCTGCTTTGATTGGACGCCTGAACCTTCCCAAACGAGCAGGTCTCATTTCTTCCTCCATACAGAACTGCTGTCATTTTATTGATGTTTGTCAATCTGGGCCATCTAATTATTTCCGCGCTCGGCGCCTCCTGCTCTTGTCTCGGCTGCAGCAGGCGCCTCTTTGATTGCCGGGCCACGCTCTGCGCGCCGGAGATAATACCTCCGAGCCGAACCAAATTGTTGCTCCGTCTTTATTCCATGCTAACACGTTTTAGGAGACGGAGCTTTGAACACCGCTACAAAGGGACAAAGCTGCGAGTTTAAATGATGGAACATGAATAAAGATTTGTGCGGTCGCTGCTTTCATCTGGGCTCTGGTGAAGATCTCTGACCAGTACAGGCAAGAAATGACCGTCATAAATACGCTTTTGATTTTCTAACCAGGCAAAACAAAGTAACTAGGAGAACATTAGCTGCATTGATCCTGTCTGATCAATGGAGGAACGCCGGCTGTGACCTTTCCCGCGTTTCAAGGCATAAAGTTCCTGGTGGAGAGCCTCAGTGGGCTCCAGCTGGAGACTTTAACACAAATTACCAGCCGCCATTAAAGCCCGCGTCGATCCACCCATCGTTACCAAACGGCTGATAAAATGCTGGGAAGTGGTCGTCTTGTGCTGCGGCACGCACCGAGCGCCGCTCGCCCTATTAGAGCCTGATTTACAGCTTCAGCCGGGTCCGTTGGACCGGCGCCGCTCCAGCCTGCTGTGACACGGCGACTAATTGAGTCCAGATATATCTGGCTCTGAAAGGGCGACAACACGCCTACCTGCACAACAATGCAGAGAGAAAACAGGAGGAGGACAGCAGCTCGTTACCGCTGATGGAGTCAAAGCAGAGGCAGAGTTTCACTGCATCACAGCTGAAGGAGGATGAACTATTAAAGAAACAAAACGTGATTCTGATTCTGTCACAAACATTTAAATTAAACATCTGGAGAGTTTAGGCCTGAGGCTCTGATGGAGGAACATCAACCCATCGTCAGATTATCATCCCGGTGTTTTATAAAGCTTTTGAGCCTTGGGAAGAGAAACGGCCCACAGCATCACACATCCTCATCTCACCTGATCACAGGTCTAGTTAAAGTCCTAGTAGAGTTGAACAAAGTCAATGTGTTTACATTTGTGATGGTAGAAAAGGCTTTTTCTTTCCAGCCACCATACATGCTGTAGCATCTAACGTTTGCTATGGCAACCAGTTTTAAATATTTCTTTAATTACAATTAAATTCTCAGCAGCCATTTTGCAAATTTTGATGATCAACACTCATCTGCTGTTTTTGATAAAGTTAAGCAAACATAAAAAATGTTGTTTTTTTACCTACACTGCAAAAATACAAAATCTTACCAAGTTTTATTTTAGTTTGAGTGCCAAAGTCTTAGTAGACTTGAAATGAAACTGAACTAACAATAATTCTTTAATATGAATAAAAACAGTGCATGAGGAAATATCTTGTTATAAGTGAAACTATTTGTATTAAGATGAAGGAATTAGTTGAATTAAGCTCCGATATTTTGCTGAAAAGTAACTTTTGTTTTGATTTTTGCTGTCTGTAATTTGTGACATTAAAAAAGTTGAACTTAATTCAGGACTTTCAGGAAAACAGTTCAGGTAATAATAATTTATAAGGGATAAAAACTGATGGAAGCTATAATAAATGAACCAAACTTTGATATAAAACTTTATTGAAGACATAAAACAAACTTCTTTTCATGACATTTCATAGCAGCAATATATTTTCCAATAATAACATATTCAATAAAGAGGATGCGTGCGGTTGTTACACATGCGCCCACGCGCAGACCTCACGCCTGTTGCTAGGCTCTGAGCTGCTGACAGGCTCCAGATCAATGGCATTAAATTAGCTTCATTTCTGCTGGATAATAAAGAGACTGTCACCTCCTGCTGCCTGATGAAGCTCTAATCTCACTGAAATTACTGTATTCTCCTGCTGGAGACGGGGAGGGAACCTGGACAGCTCCGCTCCACATTTCCCCTGACCAAGCTTCACGTTTTGAATTATTTATGCTCAATATGTTCAGATCAGGTTTGTAGCTGTTGAAGTGAAACGGTCTCACTTTTCCTTCAGGAGGGTTTAACTTTTCTTGGTCCAAAATAAGAAAACGGTGGAGGGAAGAGCAAAGATGGTGAAAATATTTAATCAGATTAAAATCTAATGATTGTTGGGCCTTTTTACTATTTTCAGACATCTTTACTCTGTTGTTGCTCTGCACAGACAGAAAAATAATTTGGTATTTGCAAGAATACAGCATGGATATTCTCTGATCTAAGAAGTGGCTTAATGATTGAAACACAATTTTTGTTTCAACAAACCTCAGAGGTTTGAGGTTAGTCAGATATTTGTGACGAACAGAAACAGTCGGGACTCTGAGGTTGTAACTTCAGCAGATATTTTCCAGGTTGGTTCTGGAAGATCCGGGTTCTGATCGGGATGTTTTCCCGATCAGAACCCGGATTTCCTGGCCGGATCTGGGCTCACCAGGAACGTTTTGGATGCAGAACAAACGTCTGAGACGGCGAGGAAGAAACTCCAACATGGCGGCGTTGGGTCCGGACCCGGAGACGTTCTGATCCAGGAAAACGGCCCGGTTCTGTCAGCAAGATTTCTGACATTTTGTCTCGAATGTCTGACTTTATAATCTTTGTAAACTTCTGAGTTTTCATTACAAATCTCTGACTTTCTATAGGCAGAAAATATCTTAGTTTTAATATTGTAAATTTTGTAAATTTGCTTTTAATCATCGGAATTTAAAATTTTTATTTGTGGGATTTTATGACTTTTAAATATAATAGAAAATCCTAGTTTTGCTTGTAAATTTGTGAAATAATCTCAGAATCAAATTTTTATTTTTGGCAGAAATATACTCCTCTGTAGCCACTTCATTTTTATTTTGCTTCTGGCGTAACCAAGGTAACCAGCTACCTTGAAAAAGTAATCTGACTACTGAAGAATCCTTCAGGAAGCAACTTGACACTTTTCTGATTTCTCGAAGTTTATTAGTGACTGAAAAGGGGGAAGTGGTGAAAATGCATTTTAACTGATCTGTTCTGAACAGAACAAACACGACTCTACATTATAAGTTTCTTTCTCCTGTGAAGTTGTTTCTGAGCAACGAAGGCGAGTCGGAGTCTGGAGAAAACCCAGGAAATGTTCCAGCTGAAGCTTTCCTTCCCTCCATCTCAGCCGGATTACTGCGAACAAACTCTGTTAGGATAATAGCGCTTAATGTTTGAACAGCTTGATGCTCAGGATTAAAAAATTCAGACTCTTGCATCACGTTGCCTCTTGGGGCCTGCAGCTCCCATCAGCTATGTATGAAGTGAAAGGTCTGTTTTCCAGAACCTTCTGGAGCGCCGTCTGACATGTGGAGCGTGTTGTGATTCTGACGGAGCAGGAACATCTGGGCATGTCCAGGCCAGTGGCTGATAGCAGAGCTGTGTGTGTGTTTAGATGCATTCATGCGTCTTTATCTGGATGTGTGTTGGTGTGCGGCGGCCCGCGGCGCCGGCCCGTGGTGCCGGGACCACGCTGCTCCCCGAGCCCCCGGAGATGGGGGCTCGTCCGGTCCTCTAACCCGACCGCAGCGCCTCGTCTGCTGGCAGCGACAGCAGCTCCGCAGGTTATCCGCAGGTTGAGTCGCTTCACATTTCTGTCACCACGTCAAAAAAAACCACACACAAGTGTATAAAAGCAGATTTTGCTGCTTCACATCATATCCAGGAGCATTCATTATTAACAAAGGAACAAACCCATCTGCTGCCGTTCTCCGGCAGAGAGGAGGATTAGGCAACAGTTGGGCGAAGCGATGATGCTGCACAACGCTGAGATTAAAGTACTGCCGCTGCTGGCTCCAGCAACACGTTCAGGAAATGATTTCTCAGACAATTTAACAGTTTAAAAACTGAACTTTATGTTTATCTGAGGAAGATATGATTGGAGAAAGTTTGAAATGTGGAATGTTGCAGTGCAGGTGTTTGAAATGCGCTTCAGGAAGAGAGGTTACTCATCTGCAGCGTCATGGAAAGATTTCTTCTGTAATTTCATTTACTTAGACTTTTATTGAAGGTTGTAACGGGAAAACCCACCTGAGCGATAATTGAACTAAGGGGTGTTTCCTGTTGCTTTATGGCCTAGTCAAAGTCCAGACCTCAGTGCAATTCAGAATCAGTGGTGCAAACTGCCTTCCGGTTCCAGTCATGCTGGAGATGTTCCTGAAATGATTGGCAGTGCCAACTACATGAAAGCCTCCAGAAATAATTGGCTTAAAAGCTCAAATAGCACATGAACTTTGACCCCAGATCCCAGAGGAGTTCAAAAGGTTACAGGGATGCAGAGCAGAGAGGAAGGAAGTTCAAACCGACTCTTCCATCTTAGCAACCACCACATCCCAAAGGAGGTTAAACTGAGACTCTGACATGAGGAACATTTTCAGGCCTGAACTCTTCAGAGCGTCTCAGTTTGGAGGATCAGGCGTCACAGTAAATCCAGGAAGAGCTTCAGCACCGATCTGCTGCTCAGCGATTCCTCCACCCAGCAGCCAACCTGCCACTCAGAGTAGATGCTGAGGCCAGCTGTCGACACACACACACACACACACACACACACACACACACACACACACACGCTCACGTCAGGCAGATAGAGGCGGGGTTTGAGGCTGGCCTTCATCCTGGACTTCAGCCTTGGTGAAGTGGAGGAATCAAGGAGGCTCTGAAATTCCCACGATGCTTTTGTGGAGCAGGTTTCCAGCTAATCGGACAGCAGGAAGTCAGAGATGAGGGACGGACCGTGTGTGTGTGTGTGTGTGTGTGTGTGCGTGTGTTTTGAACGAGTTGGCATCAGGGCTGCCAGTCTGCTGCCAGACTCCTTCCATATGTCCGTTTCAGTCGGTCTGGTCTCACTAGATTCCAGCGCTAACGAGCTAAAAGGCGTTAGCGGCTCTTTAGCTGGCTGTTAGCGAGGAGCAGACGCCACGGCTCGTCAGACGAGTCGCTGTGTCCGTAAGAAATGACGGGAAATCATGATTCCGACTCGGACTAGCAGGTCGAGTCGTCTGGTGTTCGGTGTCCGTGACCCAGTTTGTTCTGATCCACACACTGTTAGCATGTCTCCGTTAGCATGTCTGCACTGAGAGGAGACGAGACGAGAGGACAGACGGCGTGTTTCAAAAAATACTTAAACGAAGCTCAGAACTAGAACAACGTGAAAATCTAAAGAGAAACTCATGTAGATTATATTAAATATAACATTTTTTTAATGGCAGTTTATGACTGAGAGGTTTTGGGTTGGAACATAAGAACCGCCTGGGTTTCTATAAACGGTGTTCTGGGGCCCCTGCGGACCCTAAAATGCTACCAAACGGGTCCCTACAGAACCGGATCTGGATTTTAATTCAGTTTTTATCTCTTCTGGCAGAGAGGAGCTGAACCTGAAGCTTCATTTCCAGAAGCGTTGATTCATGAACAGGTTTAAAAACTTCTTCCTGCTCCGGAGTCAGAACCATCAGAACCGCAGAGATGAGTCTGAGCGCAGATGGCTGTCAGCTCTGGGGGAACCAGCAGCCCCCTCACCCCCTGCTGGGCATTGGCAGGGCTGCGGGTCTCTGTGTTGCGTATCCGTGGTAACGGTGACATCACCGTGGGGACCGGCTGGGCGGGTCCAACACTTCCAACGCAGATACAGGAGGTGATAATTGTCTTGGCAACCACTGCAGATTGTTGCCTTTCTGTTGGATTTTCCTCCAATAAAAGGCAAAATAATCTACAAAAATAAAAAATATAGTCCAGGAATTATCTGTAAAGAAGAAAAAATGAATATCTAACATCTTTACTGAAGCATAAACAAAACTGGACTCTGAGAAAACCTTTTGTAGTGAAATATCTGATGTGAAAGAAACATTGTTGTTTGTTTGATTCTGCTTTAAGTGCAGAATAATCTAGTTTAGGTTATAATATTTTAGGTGTTGTAGTTCTGGAGCTGGACTTTTTCTAATGTGTCCAGATGCAAATAAAAGATTCACTGATTGCAAACAGTGTCCAGAATAATCCAGACCAGGGTGGAAGAGTCATTTAGTTTTTAAACTAAAACTGATGAAACATGCAGAAGGAAGTGGAAATTAGGTGGAATCGCCCTTTAGTCATATTCTCAATCTACTTTAATCACAAAATTATCACTTTAATCTCAGAATTTTAACTTTAATCTTGGGCGATCAGAAGTCAGCATTATTTTCTTTCTCCCTAATCCTGATCTGTATGAACGGGATTTATTCAGAACGGGGTTTTGGGCTTACCCAGATCAGAGCCCTCTCTGCTCTGACCCAGTTAGGCCCGTCTCTGATCCAATAACAGGGCATATGGACCGCCCCGGGCGTCCGGGCAGCACCACTCTTCTCTGCTCCGTCCAAGCGGTCTCCCGTCCCTCCGGGCCGTCCAGGTGTGCTGCCATATGGTGCTCAGGGGTCAGCTGAGGTCACGAAGCTTCGCCTGCGTTTCACTTTGCCTGTCCTGCTCCGTCGTCTCGGCGCATGGAGGGCGTTGGCTAACAGCCCGGTTGGATGAAAGTCGTATTCTGCTCATTGGATCAGGAAAATAACTTGTTTTCAGCCTCAGCTCAGACCTCATTAAACTTTTCTTTTGTCCTTTTAAAGCAAACAGAAAATAAAACTTCCCAAATGAGCTGCATAGGTCAGAGTAAAGAGCTGCAGTTTGGTTCTGCTCTGCAGCGGCGCGGACTGATGAAACGCGAGCTGATTGGACGCCCTTTAGAGGTAAAGGCCAGCAGCGTCCAGCGCAGGAACGCAAACATGTTTCAGAGCAAACATCTGCAAGAAAAACTAAAACACAAAGTTCAGACGCAGGCTTAGCATCCAGGTCCGTCAACCATCTGGATATATGGTTATACGGAAATAAATGGGTGAAATTAAGCAAGCAACTGGTTGTCATGGTAACGTGACACGGCGCATACATGGCGTGGCTTCAAAACCAGATTATGGTGCTTCTGTTTTTAGTTAAAGCAACATTTACTGCAGCCCTGATGGGGATATTTATTAGACTGGACTGTATCTGTTTGTTTTTGCTTTTTAAAATGACCATGCAGGCACACTGAACACTACATGACCGGACGAACAAAGGTCACTTCTCACCTTATTTAGTTTTCTTTCTCCAAATTATTTTGGAGCTTTTAATACTGATATCATACATGATCATTTTTAAACTCTCAAAACTCCACAAATATGAATGTTTTATGTATTATATAATTCAGCTGTAATTATATTACAGCTGAATAATATATCTATTGTGATGATCAATAGATCATCACAAACAAATCATCATAATAAAAATGTTTTTTGGTTTTAATCCATTTCTACCAATTTAATTCAAACTAAATTTAACTGCTGGACTTTAATGTTTCATAGGAGGATAAACACTTTTTAACATATTTATCTGAAATTGAATCTTTGAGGTTAAATCAGATGTGAGAATCTGAACCTCAGACGATAAACTTGATTTGGTTCCAAGTTTAAATCCGTAATCCTGGATTACGGATTTAAAACTCGTTTCCTCCTAAAAACCTGAGATCTGAGTTTCCCTTCAAACTTTACTAAACTTCCTCCTCAGAAACTCGAGATTTTTCTTTGTGTCAAAAGATTCAACCTGAAACGACTGAACTCCTCTGAAAGCTTAACTTTGCTACAAAGTTGGTAAAAAGTTTTAATGTCCACACCTCCGGCTTTCAGTCGCCTGTTAGTCCAGGTTTGTTCTGTAAAGCTGGAGTTCGGTTGAAGCTCAGGAGACTTCATTAGGGAGAAACATTTCCAGCACAAATCAGACCAATAAGTTTGCTGCTAAACGAGAACACTGCAGCTCTGCTCATCATGTTGTTTGCAAAAACAATTACATTTTTCTTCTGCTTTCATCTGGAAATAAAGTGGATAAAATGAGACAAAGAACAAAATTCAAGAGAATGTTGTGTTTTTTGTCTACCTCCCTCCTTCTGGATGCTAATTTTCATTTTTAATTGCGTCAAGCCACATTTTCTCACATCAGAAAACGTGTACGTGTGAGGGTGTTGATTAGAGAAAGTAAAAATACAGCATGTAGGATTTTTATGCTAATTACCCTTTAAACCTCGCTCACGTCAGTCGGCTTCCCTAATTAGCATGTTTCCGACAGGAGCGGAGAAGAGTGAGAGAATGGTGCGATGAAGCTCTGCACGGCTGAATTAACGGTGTGAAAATCCAGACATTTGGATTTTTTTCCAGCTCCTTTCTCCTCCCGACTCCTCTTCCTCCCACACCTGTGAGCAGGAATCTCTGCTGCCGATACTCACCTGGTCCGTCTTTATCAATGTGCTTCCTTTACCGTCATGTCTGCTCAGACGGCCTTCATCATTTATCCACGGGAAATTAACTCAGTTGGAGATGAAATAATCCTTTAAACATCACTTTATTTATTATCTACCTTTAACAATTTAAAAATAACTCGGGGAGACAAACTGCTGTTAGACTCTTATTGGCTGCTGGGTACATTTCATATTTCCCACATAAATCCACCATTTGATCCAAACAGAGTTAAATGCTAGAATGTAATTATGACCTGTTTGTTAATAAAGTCTTATTAACAAACAGCCCGTTGCTGTCGGTGACCCTGATGGTCGTTGACCTTCCAACAGTCCCAACGTGGAGCCCATCTGTTTGGTTTTCAGTCAGATTTCACCATGGAAACCCAGCAGAACCAGATAAATTATGGGTTCTGTGTGGTTCTAATTCAAACGGGTCTCAGTGGATCTTTTTGTGGGGATCCAAATGGGCCGGCCTGCTGTCGGTCCCACCTGGGCCCCAGATCGGAGCGGTTGCTTTGGGAAGCAGTTTGGTTTGTTCAGAGTAGATTTAACTGACGTGTCCAGAAACTGTCTTACTGTCCAGAAACCGTCTTATTGTCCAGAAACCGACTTGTTGTCCAGAAACCGTCTTACTGTCCAGAAACCGTCTTGCTGTCCAGAAACCGTCTTGTTGTCCAGAAACCATTTTACTGTCCAGAAACCGTCTTGCTGTCCAGAAACCGTCTTGTTGTCCAGAAACCATTTTACTGTCCAGAAACCGTCTTGCT
>NW_006800294.1:404203-408442 GCF_000485575.1 Poecilia formosa | reverse complement strand
CTGCTGTCGGTCCCACCTGGGCCCCAGATCGGAGCGGTTGCTTTGGGAAGCAGTTTGGTTTGTTCAGAGTAGATTTAACTGACGTGTCCAGAAACCGTCTTACTGCCCAGAAACCGTCTTACTGCCCAGAAACCGTCTTACTGCCCAGAAACCGTCTTACTGTCCAGAAACCGTCTTACTGTCCAGAAACCGTCTTACTGTCCAGAAACCGTCTTACTGCCCAGAAACCGTCTTACTGTCCAGAAACCGTCTTACTGTCCAGAAACCGTCTTACTGCCCAGAAACCGTCTTACTGCCCAGAAACCGTCTTGCTGTCCAGACCTGCCGTTGTCAGGGTTTCGGATTGGTTTGGTTTTATTCTGGGTTTTGTTATTTGTCTTCATGGTTTGGTTCTAATTGATCCGTTTCATGTTTTGCTCTCTGCTCATTTTTCTTTCTGATTTGGTTGTTTTCCTCTCTTCTTCCTCCTTCGGTTCCTTCCGTTTTTTACCTGTTTGTTTTCCGTTCCTTGTTTCTTGGATCTTCTGTCCTCGTCGTCGTTGCAGCTGCTACCTTCATGCCTCAGTTTAGTAAATCATTTTTTTATTAATTCTTTTATTTTGTTAAACTATTTTGGGAAAAAATACTTGTTTTCAGAAATCACTGAAGCAAGAGCTTAAACACTGAATACATAAATGAAGCATAAATGACACATTTGATCTTTTTCATGTCTTTTGTACATAAATAAAATAAAAGTCTTACGGCTGTTTAACGTCGTGCAGCCATGTCTTTGGTGGAAACGTTGCTGATGTCAGACCCAAACGATGCTTTGACGTGTTAAATTAGGAACATAAACATCACTGTGGTTCTGTGGTTTCACATCCATGCAGGATGTTCTCCATTCTCCAGAGTCTTGTGGTAAATCTGAAACCAGACGCTCCACATCAGCTCTTCTAAATATCTTTCACAACCATGTAAATGTTGTAATTTGAACAGATCTGATCTGCTGCTTGTTCCTGAGTCGACTTCACTACCTGCCCTTCATGACTTCCTCTCCGTCTTTCAGCTTCTTTTCTCAGCGAGCTGTTCTTTTATTCCCACTCTCTGCTCCAGACCTTGAGTTCACTCTGTACGTCTTGAAGTTTAAACGACAGCCCAGACTCGACTCCATATCCGCGACAAGGTTCTGCTTAAAAGCCCGCCGTGTTTTGACTGTCAATTTACAGCTTGAGTGCCTTCAAGGTTAGACACTTTCAGTGGCGTGAGAGTGGGAGTTGTACGGTTACACCTGGCTCACCGAGACACCGGGTCAGAACTGGGCTATAATGAACACAGAATCACAGAAATGTCAATGCACTCGCTCTGTCAGATGTTTTTCCTCTTCCTGAGCGTTAAATCCATCCACAATGCATTTCATCAAACTGCAGACCCAAGTTAACGGCGTCCACCAATCATTGTTTTTCCTGACCTTAGCGGCTCGCTCCGCTCTCATTATGAGTCATTTGTTTTTGATGTGAATGAGCATAATTGGTCTAAGCACAGGTGCAACCACTAATTGAGATGATGTTGTTTGGCACAATATGCCAGAATTCATTTTCAGTGGTTGGTACTCGTCGTTCGCTGGAAACGGTCTCTGAGGACCAAACAGACGCACTTCAAACAATTAGCAGTGAAGTTAACTTGACCTGGAAAGCAGAACTGAATTAGCACTTTACTGGGGAAAAACTTTGGAAGTTGATGACAACTTTCAGGTTCTCTTCTTTCCTTTTAATATTAATCTACTGCATTTTCTGACAGAAAAATAAGCCACAATAATCTGTTAACCCAACCAATTAAAATGAATCTCATTCTGGTCATTGAGCTTTATTTTTTAAAACAGGTTCTGAGTTAAATGACCTTCTTCTCGTCTTTAGATGCGTTTTTATCGGCGGTTTCCAGGAATGCATGGGAGCAATATTTATTTCTCTTTTAGTTTCACAAAATGCAGCTGAAGAAAAGGAAAATGTTGAGTTTAGTTGAGAGAAGAGTTTGGCTCTGGAGTTCATAATGACAGCATCAAGCCTTTCCACTGATCTTTGGTCGCTTGGTTTAGGACATTCTCATCATCAAAGAAACAAATCAATTAATCACAGGATAAGTTAAAATGAGCTCAATCATTTCCATTTGCATGATTTATCATTTTTTTCTTTTTTCTCTTTATTCCAAGAACTAGAAGACAAAAGTCTTCAGTTTCAACTAAACATTTTTAAGGATAATTTTGTTTACAGACTTCATAATTTATTGAGTTTTTTTCTGTTTTGTTTATTTTGGGTACCCTTAAAGCTCAAACATGAGCCCACAAAGCCTGACATGCGTGAAATTCGATCATCTGTAGTTTCTGTTGATCGTCCATCATGAAACTCTGAAGTCGAACCCTGAGAGGAGGAAGTCGGCCACCATGACCCCAGTTGGCTCACGTATCGCTGGCATGTTGGTTAAATGAATGTGGAGAGAAAGCGGTTTGTCTGCAGGTTTTTACTTTGTTGTCTTTGCTGAATCGCTGCTCCTGGCTTTTCCTCTGTTTTCTCAGCAGGAGAAAATGAGTCTGGTTCTTCCTGCCGACGGAGCGATAAAGGAAGCAGAACTTCTCCCTTCAACCTCTCAGGTGCTGCGAGAAACTGCCTGATGTGGTGTTTTTTATTTCACCTCATCTGTTCTGGGAAGACTCATTTCCTGAACACAGTGGTGGTAGTCATTCAAATTAATTAGCAGGAGGAACTGTAACAGAATCTCCATGTAATTAGCTGATTTAGCCTAATGAGCTAAGCCCTATAACTCCACTTAAAGCAGCAGTTTCACTTTTTATCACCATGCAACTGTTGCAGCTTTTTAGTCAAATCACATAAAAATAAATGACTTTTTAAGGTTACCATCTCTGGATGAATAGTCTTCATAAATAACTCCAGCCTTCTTTTAAATCATGACTATTTCAGGTATTTTTTAAACTAAAATCAGAACGTTGTTGTTTTTGTTAGAAAGTATCAACAATATCTGACCCAGTAAATGCAGTTTGCTTCTTTTCCACCTGCTTTGCTCTATTTCTAGTAAGTAGTCTCTGGTGTGAAGTGACAAGTTTCCTTGGTTGGTTTTCATTTCTGCAGCTTTGATGTTTGCTTTGACTGTTCCGCTGTTGACAGCTGACTTAACCCGAAAATATCGCCCTTCATCACAGCGCCGCCATGACGATTGTTCTTTAGAAATTGTTCCTCCTCCCAGAGATGACACGTCTTTCATCAGCGTGTCGTCGGGTGTAAATTTATGTATTAAAAGGTTTTATGTCATCATCAGTCACATTGGGAGCCTAAAGTCCAGTGTTTTCATATTTTTAACAAAATGACACTTTGAGATGAAACATTTGAAATGCTGCTGATGTTCACTGAAAGCTTTTCTTACTGGTTTCTAAAATAAGCATTAACCTTTTAAAGACAAGAGAAGCTAATTAGCTTCATTCAGCTGAGGTTGTGCGTTGATTCCACCTAGTGGTCGGAGTGTGAACTGCATGAAGTGGAACTGCATAACCAACATCACTGAATACGGCTGATAAACCCAGTAAATGATCTTAACCAGATTCTGCTGCAGAAAATCTATATTTTCTGAAAACATATGAGAAAAATTCTGAGTTATTTCTGATTTTGGTCAGATTCAGGCAAATAGGGAATGGAAACGAATAACACCAATATCAATAAGCATCCAGTTCAATTTGGGTTTAAGTTGAAATTGGAAACTTTGTGTAACATTTAATCAGTTTATTTGAAACTTCATGATGAACAACCAGTGGTTGGTAGAAAACATATTGGGTTCCACTGCATGTTACGTTGTTTCTCATCTGGTTTTGAAACCGTCTGGTTCTTTTGGACCGATGAAGTACTGAACCATCTCGACACGTCTGACCAGCCATGTTCAGAAAACCTCAAATCCCCTTTCTGCCCAGTTTGGAGGATCATTTGAACTTCAGTAATCATTCTGATTGATTCCCTGTTAACAAGCAATTCAAGGTTAATACCTAGAAACCAGGAAGGAAGGAAACAATTTCACTGTTTCATTCATCCGGACTAAAGCAAAACCGAAGTCCTGATTCCTGAAACATAAGTCGTTCATGGAGCAGTTCGTTGGTGTACCTCAGATAAACTCGGTTAAATTCAGTCACGATGCTGGACCTGGACCCGGACCCGTACCCGGACCCGGACCTGGACCCGGACCTGGACCTGGACCCGGACCCGT
>NW_006800294.1:394699-403090 GCF_000485575.1 Poecilia formosa | reverse complement strand
GGACTCAGACATGGACCTGGACCTGGACCTGGACCCAGACATGGACCTGGACCCGGACTCAGACATGGACCCAGACATGGACCCGTTCTGCAGTTGATCAACCAGAACCACTGCAGACGTCTTGATGTGGACGTTTCTGGAAGGCAGCATCGTCTCTCCTTTGTCTCCAACAAATCTGAGCTTCAGATCCACTGAGGAAACGTGTTGGAAACCAGAAGCCGGTTTGGCTTCGTGCAGCAGACCCTGATGTTGGTCGACTCGCTGAAACGTTTGTGGAGCATTAGAGCAGATAATCCCCGGTCCATTCCTCTAAATAACTCATTGATCCTGGCTTCTCTTTCTCACACTGTGAAGGATTATTATGAACAGCAGAGAAGTGAGCTTTGGTCTGCTGTGCTCATATTGAACAGACTCCTCACCTTCATGCATTATTCTCAGCGAGACCCGGTGCAGATATCGTATCAGAGCCTAAGGCGAAGGCTGTTTTTCTTCTCCTCGACATGCCAGACAGATTAATAGACTCAAATTTGAGGAAGCAGAGCATGTAGAGTTGTTATTGATATTCGGTCAGATAAGCGGCGGTCAGCGCTGCTCGGTGGCCCACACCTTGTTTACGGAGGAGAAAAGTGTTTGTCAGCTGGGAGGCTGGTAGCCGGCAGACAGATGGAGGCCGGATCGTCCCGCTTCTCCTGTGAGGGAGTCTGGAAATGTGTTTCTTCTTGTTGGAAGAAATGTGTGTATTAGAAGCGTGGAAGGCTTTTTCCCCAATTAAACATCCAACACGACGGAGGACCAGCAAGGGGAGTTGTGGCAGCTACAATGGATGATTATTATAGTAAGAAGATTTGAAGTTATTATCCATCAGATTCAGCTGCAGCCCTTTCTGGCTTCAGCTTTGCCCAGACACACTTGCTTCATGTAAAATATACTGTGAAGCGAAGGAGAGTGCAGGCAGACTGGTATATGCAGAGGAGAAAGAAAAGGAAAGACGGGGTCACGCTGAGGTATAAAGAGTCGGAGAAAGCCCTGAGAGCAGTGTGAGTGTCGGCAGCGTGCCGAGTGAGAGGATGGTCTCCAGCAGCTCCATTGATTTCCTCTCCGTCTCCTCCTCCGGCCTCCGACTCTGTCCGTCCCCCCTGCCGTCGCTGAGAGAATGAGCCCTAACAAAGACCTCAGCGGCCTCCCGCCGACCGTGACCGCTCTCCAGCCACCGAGCCAGACCTCCATGGTGGAGTTAAAAGCCCCCCGTCTTTCTGCTGCCCCCTTCTCCGATGACATTTGACTCTCCTCGAAATAGAGAGTTCACTGCCATCGCTCAGTTTCTCTTGTGTTTTGTTTGTGTGTTTTTCTGCTGTTCTCGGGTCTGAAGATGAATCGGTGCGGTCAGAACCGCTCTGGTCCTGAACGCTGCCATCCAGACTAATATTAGCCGTCCAATCAGCTGTCAGCTCAGCCACAAAGTTTAAGTGGGATAAATTTACTGCAAATGGAGCTGAAAGCATGAGTTCATGTTTTAGCCCATTTCAGCAACAAGGGAATTCAAAGTGAGAAGTTCAGATCTGAGTCCATCAGATTAGAGCCACCTGGTGGCGCTGTAGAGCTAAAGCTATGGTAGCTAATCTTAGTTGTTATAATCTGAGCCAGACACTTTTCAGATTTCATTCATGAAACGGTTAATTTGTGTTGGTCCACTTTGAAGGAACTCTGTGGCGTTTGGAGCTTCTCCTCCGTATTTCAGGGTTTCTGATTCCAACCCTTCGGGTTGTAATTGACGGACCTGAGCAGCAACTGGTGATGTTTTCTTTCTACGTAGTTTTAGCATCCTCTTTCTCTGAAGTAATGTGAACACTAAACCCATCTTTAAAGAGCTCATTTACATTAAAGAAGGAAAAAAATGTTGGTGTTTGTCGACAAATCAGCAGTAATTATGCGGCACCTCGCCTGGTGGGCCGTCTGCTGAGTGAGCAACAAATACAAACAGGTGGAAGTCGCCTCTGATTGCTGCGCTGTAAACGACGACAGTGAGGTGATTAATTGGAGCTCCCAAACGTCTCACCGAGCCGAGACTCGGGCCGCTCCACACCGGAGCCGCTTCCCCTCCACTCCCAACGTGAAGCTCACCTTGGCTAATTAGCGATTTTTAACTCAAGTCATAGTGCCACTAATTGCTGGTAATAATGATATTCGATTAGGGAATCAATTGACTGTGGTGGCTTGACTGCTTTGATAGATGTGGCTTTGGGCAGCAGCTGCTAACGGCGGCTAACGGCTGCTAACGGCGGCGCAGAACAGCAGGAAAAAAGCAGCTTGAAGAGAAAAGGAACAGAAGGGAGACATGAGGACAGCAGCTCTCTCTCAGGTAAACTTACAGAAAACTTGGTGCCAGCGGTGTCGCCTTTGAGCTGCTGCTGGCTGTGAAGTCAGAAGCCAGGAGTATTGATCAGACGCCATTGATTTCCACTGCCGAGTCCAAACACTGCAGCAGAGTGTTTTCCTGCTCTTTGGGACTTCGCTTGACCGTTCAGGGCGGACTGGATGTAAATCACACTCAGCAAAAAGTTTTCATTTCATTTAAATCTAAAAGGGAAACTAGAATATTTCACACCGTGATGCATTTGGTTCTCTTCATCTTGATCGATTCTGGCCAGAACGAGAAAACATGACATCATCGCTGCAGTGTGCTGGTCGAGGCTCCTTTTGCATGACTTACTGCATCAGTGCGGCGTGGCACGGACCAGATCCAGGTTAACTAGAAACCTTCAGGTCATCTTCATTGGTTCTGGTGCCTCTCCACTTCCTCTTGACGACAGGTCAGGTTAGCCTGTAGCCGTTACCATGGTGATTATTGCAGCCATCGTACCCTTTGGCAGTGTGGGTCGGTACCAAGTCCTGAGTGACCGGGCCAGCAGGTCAGTAAATGTCACGGGGTGTAAAATAAAATAAGTTAAAATAATCAGTTACTGCACAACTCTGCAGTTTCCCAACTGTTCAGTAAATTTATGTTTTTAAAGAGGAAGAAAATTCTCACATGAAATAAACTGATATTCATAAGAAGGGAAGAAAACCTTGTGTCATAAATCTATCAACACTGAAGACTGTAGTTCTATCTGGACCTTGTTTTTGTAACAGTGAAATATGGAGGAGCTAAGCTAAGAGGAAGTAAGGAGTCAGTCATGATTATGAAATAAATCATAACTGGTGATAAAACAGGCCGTATTAAACCTTACTGTACAGTTTCCACTGAATGTAGGTCATAGTTGGAACAGTTGAACTCAGATTTTGTTCCATGAGCTGCAGGTTTTATTTCATTGTGGCTTGATGAGAAGCTCCTGTGTGACTGCAGCTCCTCTAAATGTATTCACAGGCAAAAATAACAACAAAGAGCTTTTTTTATACAGGATTTCAAAGTTGGATGGATTTAGAAATGACTTTAATGTTTGGAGCAGAAAAACGTCAGATTGACGGATTTCAGCTGATATAAACGTCAGCGCCGTGCTGAGCCCGTTTCATGTTTGCTTTCATTCGCTGCCTTCTCGCTGCCTTCTCGCTGCCTCGCCTCTTATTGTTGCTGTTATTGTTTTGTAACTGACATTTTTCCCACATCACTGTTCATGCATCCCACAGGATGTGAGTGATTTTAAATAAAAAACTAAACAGAATTTAATTGAGCGTGGTTGATTTTGGTGTTTGGGTGTAAGTGAGCGGTTAGCCTAGCCGCCGGTCCCCGGGGCCCGCCCGGGGCCGCCTCCTGCGCTCCACTCCAGCTGATCCAGATGACAGCTGACGGCGCCGCCGCATTTCTGCAGCTGAACACGAGTCGTGCATGTTTTAGAGAGACGGATGAGGCATGACTGCTCTCAGCGTTTGACCCGCCTCCCAGGTAGCGGCGGCGCCGCTGAGGCAGAACCGACCCGCCGATTAATTATGGACCGGCGGCCCGGCTTTGGCTGTGCTAACACGCTGACTGTGATGCTGAGAGTTTCTGCTTCACCTTCCGCAGCGTGGGGCTGCAGGCGAGCCCGAACCGCGGCCGCCTTGTTTTAATAAAACGTTTTGTTTTGTTGTGAAGGAAATAAAAAGGAACTCTGATGTTTTGATGGAGTCAAGGCCAGTTTCTGCTTGTTTCTCTCCAAGTGAAAATCTGTGATTTTTCCTTTTTCTCTCGCCTGATGATTGTGATTCATTTGATTTTTTTTTTTTAGATATGGATATTGATGCAGATGGTCGGCTTTTCTTCTCTTTAGGGCTTTATGTAGCAAATATGTCTGAAGACGTCTGTAAATATCTGCCTCTCTCTTTGTTAGTTTTCAGTTTTAGCTCACAGTCTCCATGTTTAATACTGTATTTAACAGAAAATTGTTGTTTGCTTTGAGAAAATCCCTCTTATCTCTGGCTCAGCTTTAAATTACTGATTTTATGAAGCACAATCCAGGAACAATACAGTTAAAAACACAAATTACAACAAATTTATAATCAGAAATGCAAAACTTAACCTAAATCACATCGCTGTTCTGGTGGAAATGATGTTCAGATGTTTAGTCGATGCTAAAAGTTCTTTATCATAATTTTCTTCTGAATAAAACCTTTATAAGAACCACTGAGAACAATAATATTATTACAAACCTTGCCAGCAGCAGGTTGTGCAGTGGAGATGTAGACATCCACAAAATGTCTGCTCCTAAACTGAAAACTATGAGAATTAGCTAAACTTAAATCGGTCTCTGGACAAAAACTAAATATGATATAATATAATGTCATTATCTAAAATGAAATGTAACAATTGAAATCGAATTCCCAGTTTGGCTACATTAGAGCCTCGTGTTAATTATAATGTGTTTAAAGTTAAATTCTGTGATTCTGTTACTACAGGAAACTGCTGATGCTGCAAAATCAGAAAAAATGACTAAACTGATGCATTTGTATAAAACAATGTAACTTAGTATAATTTACTAAATCAGAAAATAGAAGCTTTTATTTGAATTGATGCACTTTGAAGGTGCTGAAGCCTTTATTTTAGCGGCATGTAAACTGTTGTTTACGATGCAGGTTTCCATTTACATTGTCGTCTGAAAACATTGTAAATCTAGATTATTTCTCCAGCAGTGTCTCTGAATTCATATTTCATGGACTCCCCGCTGCTCATCCAACCAAGTGAAGTTGGCATCATTCACCCTCAGCATGTGGTGGATGTGAAAAACAGAAACACGTTCAGCAGCGTTATTAACAGCAGCTGCTCTAAACTCAGGGAATCAGATGCTAAATTGAAGAGGAATGAAACGTTGACGGCGTGTGACTCAGTCAGGCCTCAGTTTCAGTGACCAACTCAAACTGTCTGAAAAACTTTCCTCTGGTTTCTGTCAGACATGAATGTAGGACAGTTAGAGGGAATTAAAGTCATAAATTAGCAGCAGGAAGTAAAAGGCAGATCATCTGACATCCTCCTTCGTCTACTTCATATTTATCAACATTTTATTTATTTACCCCATTAGAGATTTAAATAGGAATAACAGATTAAAATCTTAAGGTTGAATTTTTCATTTTAGTTGTTTTAATGACTAAATGAGCATCTGTTTGTCCCTGACTTTGTTTCCCATTCCTTCATTATTTATTGCATTAAATCTGGTTGGAGGGAGTGCTTTTATTTTGATGTTCTCAGCAGGAAGTGTCCTTGTAAAGTCTTTGCGTCAGCATAAGGTGGTTTTGGGGCTGTATTAAAATTAGTGTGTTTTGTTAAACTGCACTGAAAACAGTTTCCTAGCATCACACTGAGTCATGTGATCAACAACCGGACGTTACTACTGACAGAAATGACAAAGACAGGAAGTGGTAGGATGACGACGGCGCGGCTTGTTTCTTAATGATTTATCACGCAAACATAATTATTCACATGTGATTTTAATTGTATTTCTTAACAGAAACTATAACTGAGAAATAGTTTGTTCTGACATTAGAGGAACATCAGAGTTTTGAAATGGAAACACAGCTTCTGATCCTCCTGCCTTTTGTTGTTGCTAAAGGGCTAATGAAGCATTAAAATGAAGGCTTGACTCATGGCTTAGCTGCCATTTTGGATTAAAACAGACTGGAAACATTTGATAAGTAATAATGTCTCCATGGCAACCAGTTCCTCTTAACTTCCTCTCCATCTGCAGATGTGATCGTTCCCCACAGAAACGGCTCCATGTTGCTCTTTAGCTAACGTGACATGACAGCCAGAGTCCAGTTTATACCAGAGACACCAGTGGAGACAGCTCACACACACACACACACACACACACACACACACACACACACACACACACACACATCTCCATGTGTACCTATCATGTCCAATCCATCAGCAAACAGATGACAATAACTTGACAGGTCCTGGAGGTCAAAGTTCACCTCCAGCACCGAGCCATCCTTCCAGACTAACGAGCATCATGGCTGAGTCTCTGTCCTCTCAGGAAGCCTTCAGATCTCCATGTTTGTTTCCTCCGAGTTTCACAGCTTTAGTTATTTGTTAGTGAAAAGTTGCTGAAGCTTCCAGCCGCACAGAGGAGAGAAAAGTAAAAGTGGAAACTTTGAGGATCTTCCTGAGTCGACAGCGAGGCGAACAGACGGACGGACAGGTCAGGCCCTGTTCATGTTTTCATCAGCCCTGTTCATGTTTTCATCAGCCATGATGATGTCACAGAGATGAAGACATGAACATGTCGGCTGGATTTAACATTTAGTTCACCTCTGTTTCCTAGTTTATATATAAATCTGATCCGTTTCCTGTAAGGAAAACAAAACTCTGCCTGAACAAACGTGGATAAAAAATGATCTCATGTTTTGGTAACTCAGGGAAATAAAACTAAAAGTATTTGCTGGTGTTTAGTTTGTTTTTGATGGAATGTTTTTTGTATCTAAAGTGTTTCTGCAGATACATTTTCAGTCTGAAGAAAATTGTGGCGGTCTCTCCATAACTAGTTTGGTTTTCATTTTCTAATGTTTTATTTGCCACATATTTAAATGTTGTGATGGAGTATTATGACGACATTAAGAAAAATATGGAATGAAATCATTAAGCTTTGACTTTATTATTTTATTACGGCTTTATTCTTGTAATATTATTTTGATGGAGGTTTTTAAAACTGTGTAAAACTTTAATTACTTTAGAGTTTTTGTTCTGCTTGTGTTGAAGCTCATAATGTTTTGGTGCAGAATTTGCTCAAAGCCTCATAAGGACAGTTTCCTCCCTGGTTTCTGTTGGGCGGCTCAGACTGTAACTGTGTCAAGCATTAAATCATTTAACGCTGCCTCTGTGCCAGGATGTTACAGCATCCATTATGGACCTAATATTCTGAAAGTGGAATAAAGAAATCAGAATTTTACTTGAAATGGAAATAAATCTCAGGTTTTTAACTGCGACCGGCTCACATGCTCTGCTCTCCTCCCCATCAGCTCCTTTGCTAGCAGCCTAATAATCCCCCTCATTATGCAGGACCAACAGATTTTAGCAGCACTCATCGCTGGGGGAGGATGGAGGGTTTTTAGAGATGCTTCGGTCTGAAAAAGCTCCGTTTTCTGCTCTCTGTGTTCCTCCCCCGCTCCAATTCGCTCACCACCTACTGACGCTCGGCCTCCTCTGAGCATCAGACGAGTACGCCGCTCTAATTACTTTCTTCAGGGAAAGAATTAGCTTGAGCTGTCCTGAGTGCTGCGGCCTAATGCATAAAGAAGAGGCGGCCGGCCCGAAGTGGAGAATCTCAGAGAATCACATTCTTCCATTAGCCCCGTTTTAATCCATCCTCTCATACGTCAAACCGCTGAAATCTGTGGCTCTGCATGCGAGCGCTCAGGGTTCGTTACATAAAACAGCTGATATAAAAGCTGATTAAACTGTAAAACTATATAGATTTAAAATATATGTTAATGATGTAAAGGAATAACGGTTTTATTTCTGGTCTCCGTCTGACAGCCGCTCCTCTCCTGACTACCAGCTGAGATGCTTCAGTCAGTCTAAAGTCACCACATAACAAGCCAATATGATGGACTTTGACTAGGCCCAGTACCTCCATGTTCATTCACAGCCAGTTAAAGTTTGGGTCTCTAGTTCTGTTATAAATGTGTTTGTCAATATTCTGCTAATATGGGAAAAAACAGTTTTATTGTTTCCATTAGATAATAAATTAGGATCTCATGTGAATGAGAGTTGATGGGATGAGTTATTATGAACACGGCGCTCCGTCTGCCTCCCAACACTTCCTGTCGTCGTCTTCATGTTTTCCTCCAGTCGTAACATCCAGTTGTTGATCATGACGAGAAAAACTAACTTATAACCAATAAATCATTACTGTTTAAACTTTACCTTTAATAACATAAAGATACCTAATTTTTTAAAGTGCAGTCAGTAATACTTTT
>NW_006800294.1:392752-394579 GCF_000485575.1 Poecilia formosa | reverse complement strand
GCAGACGTCCGTCCGTCTGCAGGCTGCGGTCGGCAGACGTCCGTCCGTCTGCAGGCTGCGGTCGGCAGACGTCCGTCCGTCTGCAGGCTGCGGTCTGCTCTCAGGGTGGAGCCATGTTCCCACCTCAACCATCTTTAAAATACTGAATAATAATAACTCCTTCATCTTCATTCTCATGAATTTAGCCATTTTAACTGGGAATAAATGCAGATTTATCCTAATTTCTTCCACATCAGAAGCTCTTCTGAGTTTTACCTTTATTTTTCAGTCACCCATTTCTGCACCAATCTGCAGCATAAGCACATTTACCAGCTACATTGTTTCTTCTTTCCTTCCATATAATCACAGTGTTTGTTGCTTTAAATGTTCTGGTTTTGTCCTGAGGTTTGCAGACCGGGTTCTGGGTCCGCCCGGTGGTTCCGCTCATGAGTTCTGTGTGTTTGTCTGGACTGGGCTCGGCGGTAATCTGAGGAGAAAAGAGCTGTTTGTTTTTAATAACATGGCAGAGCAGAGGGATGAGGAGCCAGGAGAGATGAAGGCTGGGTAAATAACCCGCTGGACCCCGAGCTTCACCAGACCAACACAAAGCATCATGGGAAGGCAGACGGAGGGAGGTCCGGATCAGTTTGGGTACGGAGAAGAGACAGTCACCTGAGCAACTGTCTGTTTCATCCTGACTCGGTTCTGAGCGGGTCAGATGGGTTTGGGTCTCTGGACTCTGGAGCGTTTCAGTCTGCAGAGATCAGGGTCTATTCAGGAAGCCAGCCCAGACCATCATCCCTCCTCCACCATGCCTAGCAGTTGGTTTGAGTTGTTCGTTTTTCTCCAAACATCTGGCTGTTCATTGTGACCAATCAGCTCCACTTTGACCTTTGACCTGTTGTTTGGTAGAATCTGTTGGTTTTCTCTGACATTGGGCTGAATCGGTTGACTGGCAGCAGTTTATCTGTCATGTCTGCCTCTGGAGAACGACGGGCTTCAGATGGTCTGGAGATGACCTTTGACCCTTCCCAGATTGATGGACTGCAGCAGTTGCTGTCTAAAGTAAAGCTCTCATCCAGGCTCCAGAGCAGCAAACCAAACTGCTGCTCGCTGCGTTTGAGCTTTTCTCCTCTCCTCCATCTGATCAGAGTCTTTACAGCCTGTGATGTAAATGGATGTGCTGTGATAAAAACTCCTTGCCGTAGCTCAGATTCCTGCAGTTTCCCTGTTATTCCAGCAGAAATCTGTTTGTTGGTCGGCACCCAGGACCAACCGGAGCTCAGCAGAAAGCATCAAAATAGGCCGTGTTTACGTTTCCGTATGAATCAGAACCGACTGTCAAGGTTGGTGATCACGGAGGCTGTTTGTGGTACATTAACGTTAGTTTGCATGATTTCTGGATGCTGAAGCCCTTGAGTTTCTCAGAACTGCCTCTTGCTGCCGCTAACAAGACGCCGTGCAGCAGTAAAACGCTCACATCGCGGTACGAAGAGGAGAAAGATTTCTACTTGGGGAGAGTACAGATGTGTTTTAGGGAACCTCTTTCATGTGGAAGTGCAGATTTTTCCACCCGAGGCTGTTTGGTTGTTGTTGCTCAGAATAATTGAGCAGGAATCAGACTTTGATTAATAATCCTGATGAGTCTGTGCCAGCAGGGGTGAAGAAACGACTGTCAGACGGATTCCCAGGTAACATCCTTCATCCGCCTTCAGCTTCCTCCAGGTTAACCCCCCCCCCCCCCGGTTCACTGCTGATTACTCTCTCCCAGTCCTCTCCCAGTCCTCTCCCAGTCCGTTCCAGTCCTCTCCCAGTCCGCTCCCAGTCCTCTCCCAGTCCGCTCCCAGT
>NW_006800294.1:376532-392282 GCF_000485575.1 Poecilia formosa | reverse complement strand
TTTTGTGAAGTGGCCCAAAGCCAAACATCCTGTGTGACAAACAGCTCAGTTCACTGAAATGTTTTAATTACGAGAATAAAGTCAAAATGTTACATTAATAAAGTCGCAGTAAAACGAGGAAAACGTCGGATGACAAAGCTGAACAAATATTCCCAGGATACAGTCGTACTGTTAGGAGAATGAAGTAGCTGAGCATTTTGTGACGTTATACTTTGGATAAGGAAATAATTCATGTATTAATACATCAGCATCAAATTATTCTCACTGGCAGAAACAACCAGAACTGAGCTGCTGATCTCATCTCCAGATCTATACAAGCTTTTTCCTCATTAAAATGATTTTTTTCCTAGTCATTTAAAGACTCTGTTTTGGTGAAACAGCTTCATTATTCTGCTAATAGGCTTTGACTAGGCCATTCTGGCCTATGGATCTGTGGTGGTCCATCCTCTCAGGACTGAATTTCTGCTGAAAGTTTCTTCATCTCATTGCAGACGCTGGAGGAAATTTCTGCTTGTCACCGTGGAAACGTTCTTCTGTACATTCAGAGCGACGCGCATTTAATTTTCTCAGCCAATCAGGGAGTTTAACAGTATCAATGCGTCCTTATTAACTCTCTTTAATGCTGGCGTTAATATGAGAACTCTCCTGAGTTTAATTCCAATTATCATTCTGCAGGGACTTCACACAGATCTCAGCGTGTGTTTATTAAGGTTTGTTAATCAAGCCATGTTTGCTCTTTATGAGTATTATCACATAATTAAGTGGCGTTTAATACTCTCCTTAAACCGTGATGTCGACAAACCAGAGGAGAGGCTTTACAGTATAAATTGGATATTAACAGTATCAGTTTATTATGTATGAGGAAGAATAATGAAGCAAATATTGACATAAATGTTGGAGCTGCAGCTTATTGCTCAACAGAAACATGAGGAAGGCCGGAGATGGACGCCATGCCGGTGCAGGAAGAAACCTCGGCCCGCCACATGAAGAGGATTAAGGGATTGCCGACATCAAGGAAGTGAAGAAGCGTTTTGTGTGAGGAGGAGGAGGAAGGGCGATTGAAGATGGAGGCCTGCTAACGCCAGATAGAGCTCACAGAAAACGCCTTTAATTCTCCCTACATGCTTCAACCCGCCGTCCAGCCGGCCTCTCCGGGGTCCAATCGCTTCGGCGCGATGCGCTGAGTTCACATCGGGTTTGAGCAGACAGCGGACCGGAGGATCATGCTTGACTAGCTCCGGATCTGACAGAACGCGGTGGAGGGATGACATGAACGTTCAAGCCAATTAGAGCCGCTCCGAGGCAGTTTTTAGGGCTCCGCCTCTGCTGGCAGGCCGGGTGATGGATCTCACACAGACACACACACATCACACCCAACATGAGGCGAGAAGGCCAGCCAGCGCGTCTCCATCTGGACCGTCCACACTCGCTCACTCACTCGCTCTCTTTCTCCAGTCAGAGCAGAATCCCAGTTTAATAAATCTGGAGCTTCATGCAGAACCGTGAATGCTTGGACCGACGCATGCTGCAGCAGGGAGGGACTTTAATATGTCCCCTCTCTCTCATATTGTTGCTTGTTTTAATATGAATAGCTACTTGTGGAAAAGGATGAATCTGTGGCTCCACACAGAGCACTACAAGCTTTATTGGGTGCAGCGCTGAGTGGCAGCCGGAGCAGCTTTGCAGAGGATATAATAATAAACCTGAGAGGTGGCAAATCAAAACAACACGGATAACAGTACATCACATCATAACCTGCTTCTGAGGAAGATTACCTCCCACTTCTCCAACTTCTTTCAGTGTTTTTGCATTCTGTCTGATGATTCTCCATCTCCTGCTTCACCTTTTACTCATTATTCACCAGATCTGGCCTCTGAACATTCCTTCCAGCTGAGGGTTGGCGCTCCTGGGGCTTTCTAGGTGTGATCTTTTTTCTCTTTCTTGTGGAAATGTCCTGTCAGAAATCCAGGCTTCAGAATCCTGTCTTAATTCCTCACTTATCTAAAATATTGATGTTTGTTCAACATGTGTTGTGCATTATAAACTTAAAATCATATAAATCTGAAGGTTTCGTGACTAAAACGAACAGCAGATATTACTCTAGTGGTGATTGAGAAGCCGGGGTTCTGTGGAGCAGATATACGCAGTGAGCATCTAATGTGAAAAGATGGAAAATTAAAGTTTGGTTTAACAGATTTAAGTACATTTCTGATTGTAATAGCATCACATCTCCATCAAACTGTTGTTTAAATAAAGTCTAGCATGAATTTTGGCTGTGGACAAGCATTTTATTGGAAAGTTTGGTGGAAGGGGACACATGGTAGGAAAGTGGATAACTTCAAGTTGATCTAATTTAACAGTTAGAGTTCAGTTGTGGATAAAACCTGCTGATAAAGTTGCTTTGTGACCTCGGAGCTGCAGCAGCCAGCACCGTCTCTGTTTCACTGTGAGCGTCATTATAAAGGATGGAAACCAGAAGTTAAGGTAACAGAAGGTGTCGGTCGTTTTAGTTTAGTCAAAGACTAAATAAAACTCAGAGCACAAACCAACACTTGTTCCACTTGGTGCTGCATTAAAAACCAGAGGGAACCAGTTTGGGTCTTCATGTTGAAGATCATTAATCCATTAAACATGTTTTGGTTTTGCTTTGAGGAGTCGTCTGGCGCTGAGGGATTCTTTAAGAACTGGACCGGTTTGAGCTGCTGCATCTGCTGGTGTGGCTCATCTAAAGCATGAAATATTTTCTATCTGTACAAAGAGGAGCTTTGGAGGCTGGAACAAAACGAAGCCTGAGGACAGAGAGTTGTTGTTGTTTACTGTTTACTGTCGCCGGCTGCAGATCGTTTAATTATGTAAGAAAAGGAGCGATGAAGCTCAGGGCCACAGATTTTACATCACCTCATGCGTTAATTAAGGTGCTGCCTTCAGTGTCACACACAAAGGGAACTCATTTTTGCACACCCACACAAAAAGTCATATAAATCCACACACACCTTCATCAGCTGCATAATAAAGCACACACACCGAGAGGGAGCATGCGCTTTCTTTGAATTCTGGATTTTCCAAGTCAAACCAGAATTATACCAATAGATGTGAATTTGTCTTTAAGGAAGTTTTTCTCAGCTTGTAGGAAACATTCTGTATTCTTCACCAAACCTGATGTGATTCCATTAAAACCTCCACCATCAAGGTTCTGATTAGACACAAACAGATCAGTTCCAGCTAATTTCTGCTCCATCCTTCCTCTTGTAATCAGACATCTTTATTCATAATTAAAGTGGCAGAAAAGGAAACTGAGACGGAGCTCATTGGGTTTTTATCTGATTAGGAGTCCTGAGATGCAAACTTCGTCTCTGTTACCTTCAGTGTTAGGAAATATGTTGTTCCTCATTGCTCTGCTGGGAATTTACATTATTTGATCTTGTTTTAGGAAAACGGATGCAACAAAGAGTTGCATTTGTGCAATCTTAGACTGTATCCTGTAGTTTTGGGCAGACTGTGTCTTGTAGCTTTGGGCCGACTGTGTCCTCTAGTTTTGGGATGACGGTGTCCTCTAGTTTTGGGCCGACTGTGTCCTCCAGTTTTGGGCCGACTGTGTCCTCCAGTTTTGGGCCGACTGTGTCCTCCAGTTTTGGGCCGACTGTATCCTGTATCTTTTCTGTATTTCTGCTCATAACTAGACATACGTGGATGCAGATTGTTTTTTGTAGTTCAGTGGGGGATCAGAATTGACTCAATCATTCAGTCACAAACTCTCATAATTGCCCGTTTAATTGCAGACATTGAGAGAAAAGCATTAACTCAAGTGGGGAAATTATTTTTTACCTTGCTCTGTCGCAAACAAATTATTTTAACGACTTTTATTATTTGGCTGAAATCCATTTTTTTGCTGCAAATTGCTGTCTCCCTATTAGGTCTCATTTGTATGATGATTTGGGTTTTATTAGTGGGAATGAATGAATCTATTAGCAGAGCAGGGGGCCCATCAGTGCAGCGCGAACCCGCCTGCAGCTGCCTGTTGAGGCTTCGCAGGATGATGCGTCTCCTCCGAAGGCGAGGAGGTTTATAGCAGAAACTCTCTCAAGGCTCGTCAAGATGGAAGAGATACTGCGGCTGCCTTATCCCCGCTTCCAGCCGATGATGGCAACTTAACTACCCACTGTATCCACAGCCGAGGTAACGCCGGAAAGCAATAACGTCGATATCCAAGGTTAAAGGTGCCAGATTTTGACAAGCTATGTCATCATTATCAACCTCTGTGTGTGTGGTGGAGAGACACGGGGAGCTTAAGGTATTTTCTTTCTCAAATCCTTCACCGGGATGCAGCAGGCATCGGATGTTTGAGACAGGATGTGATAAAGGCTGTTAGCTTTAGGTTTCATCTAAATCTCCCTAAAGGGCAGAAATGCTCCGTGATTTCAGCTGGAAGTCAAAGCCTCCAATCCGAACCGGCCAGTTGGAGACAACAGCCGCGCTATAATCAGAATCTAAAACACGCCTCAGCCCTCTCCTCCTCCTCCTCCTCCTCCTCCTCTTCAGCCAGGAGATTCATTTCACAAATGCAACTCTAAAGAGAGCAAAAGGTTGCAGAGGAGGAGAAAAAAGCCCCCATCATTCCCGGCTCTATCAAATCCATCTGCAGAGGTGTATTATTTGAGACGTAGTTCTTATCCTCTCCTTTCAAGAGAGCCTCTTTGCATTTTCTTTTTTTTTTTTAGCATGACCAGGTCATCAAAGGATCAAAGAGTCGACGGAGCAGGAAACCGAAGACTGTTTAACATCTTAACAGGTAGAGAAAAGGAGATGTAGCGCTGTGAGGCTCGTCTGGCGAGGCGGAATAGGATGGAGACGAGACGCAGCGACGTCGGAGAGTTCAGAGCTACGATGGGAACAGATCCAGCTGATGTCGGCTAAAACGCCACGGCAGTTTCTCAAAATGGTTTTTAGGGTCAACAATAAACCACCTCACATTTTAAAAGAACCACAGCTACAGGGTCAGATATTCAGTTTAAACTACATCAACATCGTCTCAGGTTCTGGCTTGTTCTTTACATAAAATAGGATCACAAAAATGTTTTTGAAATTTTACATTTCTTTAAACACAGAAGTTTACAAACACTGAGATTACTGCGACTTTAAATGTGGAAACCCAGATGATGAAGACTGAAGATTATTTCTGTCCACTTCTTTTCACATGAGAAGCTGAAGAATAACGGACAGAGGAAATTAATGAGTTTATTATCGGATTTTGCTCCTTTGTCTTTGTTTTGTTCTTGTGAATGTGGGACATGACCCTAAACCTGAGGTCGATTAACAACGTCTGAGTTGAACAGAGTAATTCCATTAAACCAGTTCTGGACTGAAAGGCTCCGACAGGAAGAAGACATTATCCATCACTCAGATGGAAATGTCCACAGGGACAAAGGCTTTTATTCTGGAGACTTGACTGGACATAATGACCATTTGGAGGACACTTGTACCATCCTAACTGAAGTATGGAGGTGGCAGCATCATGCTGTGGGATTGTGTTTCTGCAGAAGGAACAGGCGGCCTCATGAAATAGAAAGTAACTTAATGTAGAAATACTGAAACATAATCTGAAGACGTTGAGTCCAAACTGTTCATTTTGATGATTAATGTCCTTCAGGACGTTTCTGGTGTTTGAAAGCATCAAACTTGTTTGCTGTGTAATTATTCCAACCTGGATGAAGGACATTTGAAACAAACCTTCAAAGGCTCATGTTGCTCTCACTTGGTGTGCAGATCCTCCTGATTCAACCTGTACAATAAAAACAGGATCAATAGAATTCAGGACCTTGTAAATTGCAGACGTTATTATGTAATTCAGGAAAAAAAATCAATTTTCCCAATGACTGGTGGGTTTTCTATCCTCTCCAGATCATTTTACATGGATGTTAACAGCTAGCATTGGCTGTGAAGTCTTACTTTAACACCTTTACGACACACAGCAGCCCCAAAAAGCTTCACTTCCTCTGATCTTTCCTCGTGTTAAACCAACATGAAAAGAAGGGAAGAAAGAGGAGCGGATGGGATTTAATGGGACACATGAAAAGCAAAACAGGCTGCAGGTTGAAGCGACGTCAGCAGTCTGTGAAGGAAAGCACAAAGACTGTCATGTGGGGAAAGTGAATTTCTGAAAATAACACTGTGAACTGCTCTCACCACAATGACGGAGCCGGCATCTCTGGCTATTTATGGATGAAGATGACATGTCGACACATTCTGGTCTAGCAGCTCTTCGCTTTGCTGCTTAAAGAGTTCAGTGAAACAGAACCAAACCACAGGATTGATCTGTGTGTGGCTGCTGTTCTTACCTGATCTGGAATTTCTTTATAAGGTTATTTGTTAGCCTGCAGCTGCACAGAACACCAGACCAGATGGAAAACTTAATATGCAACATTCACATTTTGCATGTTCTTGTATTTCTGTTTGGGTCTCAACTTTTTCTAAAAACATTTAAAGAGCTTCAAGAGAAAACACCCAAACAGTTTTTTAGCAATAATTTAATGTTTTATGGTGTCTGGAAAACAAGCCATTTCTCAAGCCTTCCACAACGCTGTTACCTAGCAACCTGATGTCCAATGGCTGCTGGAAAAGACCAGTTCTTTGTTGTTGACTTACCATCCAGAAACCACTTGCTGCATTCTGCTTTGCCGTGCAGGAGGCTCCACTGATGCTTCTCAAAGATGTTTGCAGCCATTTTCATATGCGAGTGTAAACGTTGAGTAGGGGGCGTGGCCAGCAGCTTGTTTGGATTTAAAGTGACCATTAAACAGCTGACCAGACCTCATCATCCAACAATGATTTTTGCTGAAAAGATGTATGAAACATGTTTTGAATGGGCCATAGAGCGACCCTGACCTGGTGAATGGAGCAGAATGAGTCACCCTTAACAGTTTAACGGATCAGTGAATGGGGATCATTATTTAAGTAGCTCCACTGCTTCAGGTTTCTGTTAACATTTTAATCATCCAGTTATTGAGGAACACACCTTTTTTTGCCCAGGCCTGTTTTCTAAATGTGGAAAAAGAAAACTCCCCCAGTTGTGATGGTATAATTATCGCTCTGCTGCAGAAACAAGAAAAACTCTCTAAACTCATCAAAAATGACCCAACAAAGAGCTGCTTCTTTCAGTTTCCTGAAAAAGAAAATCAAACTTTTCTAGGCGATCTTCTTCATCCAAGCTAATGTTCTTCGTCCATCTGTCTCCATCTCCTCTTCGTCGTCTCCTCCCTCGTGTCTAAAGCTGCCGTTCTTCCTCCTCCCTGCCTCTTTGTGTTGCAGCATCTTTATCTTTCCGCTTTAAAAGGGCCGATTCCTTCTCCTTTGTTAATGTGACAAATCTGCTTTAATGACTCTGCAGAAGCTCCAGGCGTGTCGCGTAGACCCTTCAGTCACTCCGCTCACCAGCCCGCCCCCATCTTCAGTCTCCTTTTTAACTCCATCAGATTTTTTGACAAACTCGTCGTCTGAAAAACAAAATGAATGCCTTCGTCTAATTCATTTCCTCCCTTCAGCGCCGCCTTCCTGACTGCAGTGACACGTTTTGTGCATCTCAGCCAGCTGTCATGTTGATGTTTCTGTCAGACGAAACCCTCCATGTGAATGAACAACTTTCTGAAACTCCTGGAAGCATTCGGGGATGTTTTTTAATATTTTTGCAGCGCGTACATTGTGCACTGCGTCAGGAGGCTATATCGAGTTCAGTCCGACTCTGAGGGGTTGAGCGGGCGGCCACACACTCTAATTCCCTGTCAACTTACTCCTACCACCTTTCCATTTCTACATGGCGAGATATGCATCACTGCCATAGCAACAATAGCCTCCATCAGCCCACGGAAAGAGGAGATGGAAGATCTTGGCTGGGATCTAACTTAGTCAACGTCTTGGAGAGAGGGAGATGCCTAAGTGCATTTGGGCTCTTTCTTTCCTCCCTTGTATTAGTCAGAGCCTGGATGTGGCCACATAATAAAATGTTTTAACCTCAGAGGGGGAAAGAGAGGCGAGGGGAGAGTATCTTTCCTGCTTTTTCTCTTCCTGTCACGGGTGGCGGTGCCTTGCGTTTGATGCCTGCGATAAGACCCCGTGTGGCTAATGAGAAAAGAGCGAGACACACTCATTAGTCCTTGTCTATATGTGTGTGAGTGTGAACAAACGGCAAGTGGAGAGAGGGAAGAAACTCATTAGACTTCTCCCAATCTCAAAGGCCAAGTCGGTGAGCAGGAAGCGGTGGCCAGGCAGCCAGTCGCGCCCTTTGTTAGCACTAAAAATCCAAAACGCACACGTTGGTGGAAACGTGCAAACCAAGGCTCTGCTGATGCGCAGCGTGTTATTCTCATTTTTTATTCATGCTGCAAAAAAGAAAAAATCTGTCAAAGAAAAGTTCAGTTATACTTTCTGATGGTTTGTATTGTCGGGTGGAAAACATGGAAGGTATTACATATTTGATTAAAAGGCCAGTCGGCATCGCGCCGCACTAAACTGCTCCGCTGTAATTATCAGATTAGATTCAGCAGATTTATGTCAGGAAAGGAAATCTGGGTTTTGGCTCCAAATGGCCTCACAGCCAACCGGTTCTGTCTGTGGAAATCACCTTTGTTACAAAACGGCTTTTTATTGGCAGCTATAAATGTATCACCACACTTGGGTCTTAATGCTTCAGTTGGAGAATAATTACGTTGTTCTGGGTGAAAATCTTCCCTGAAGTTGAAAAATGATTTTAAAAAATCCTGGAAATCTTAAACTACAATCATGTTTCTCATCTTTTATATATTTTTAGTCTTGATCAACATGAAATATGTTGAGATTCATCAGTTTGTTGTATTAAATGTCTGAAGTGGCTCCAACAGGAGGGCAGCCTGACCTATTTCAGATTAATTCACCTAATAATTATTGTGGCCATAGGAGGCGCTCTCACAGAGCTTTGAGTTATCAGCATCAGACCATCAGTTGGGAAGAAAAAGAGAAAACATAAAGAAGGTCAACAAGTAATGCTTCATTTGTTTTTGTTTTTTGAAGTAAAGAAAAATAGTTTTAGGTTCAAATATGGCTTAAACAAAGTAACAGCAGCATCACCTGTGGAAGAAGTTACAAAAAACTATTGTTTGAAAGCTGAAGGACGATTGATCGGTTTGTTAAACATAATTAGAAAATGCAAGTAAAAAACATGAAATATGTCTAAAATCATGCTCTACCTGGAGAGGAAGAAACATAAACTTATTAAATCCTGTCCTTGTCTCCTCATGTTGCAGACGATTCAGTAATTTAAAGCTCGTTTACCTTGACCAGTTTGGAAGAGGTTTCACTGATGAGCAGTTTTCTGTTTCTGAATCATTTCTTCTTGGTCTAAAACAGAAAATGATCTCGGTGGCTCTGGGAACGGCTTCCTTACTGGGATAAAGATTTAATTTACCAAGCAACCTGTGATCTGCCTCGTCTTTTCCAGCAGCCGTTTGTCTTAAAGTGAGTAGAAACGACAGTGAATGATGTGAGAGGAGCTTAAAGATTAAAGGTTTACTTTGATAATTAACATCATGATGTCTGAAATTGAAATAAAAATAGTCAGAATCTCCACCTGGTTGGCGAACCACCTGGATCTGCTGCAGACTCTGAGATGAAAACATAATTATTTATCCCATAATTGTTTTATTTTAACTCAAACTGCAGCCTATATTGTCTGTCTGTGACAGTGTGAGCTTTCTAACATCCGTTCTTCCTTTCTGAGCCGCTGAAGCCGTTTAATTAGCGACTTCTCCGTCTTGAGGTTCCAAACAAGCTGCGCTCTTCAGAGTCCTTCCCTCAGCCGCTCTAATGAGCCGGGCTGATTCCACTGAGAACTTCTCCTCCTCCTCCTCCTCCTCTTTGTGACGACTCCTCCACATCCTCCACCTCTGAACCTCCGAGCCGGCAGAGCCGACCTCTGAGGTTTCTGGGCCTTGAAGCTGCAGGAACGAGTCGACTACAAATATTAGTGTGAAAAATGATTAGTTTACTTCAACAACACTGAAGGAAGCACTTCAAACATTTTGTAAATATAGAGGCTTTCTATTTGGATGTATTGATCTGGCACAACATTATGACCACGTGCTGAACTGCTCTTCACCCCATGAAGAGCAGCAGGCCCAGCCAGAGGATGAAACTCATGAGTTCTGGATTACTGTCCGGTTGGAAGACCCAGTGATGATCCACTGATCCTGGCAGAATCCACCAGATTTTTATGTTTTGGTATTTTTAAAGGTTGATGGCGCCGTGCAGTGAAAGTCACAAAAGACAGTTTATGAAAACATATATAAACGTTACATTTTGTTTAATGCATCATCAAAATCACCAACACACATGAGATGTGTTTCCATAGCAACTCCAACCTGCTGGGTTTAGTCTGGATTTACTGAGCTCAGTGTTTCGGCTGTTTGTCAGTTTTCTGGAAGTTTGTTCCAGATCTGTGGTGCATAGAAGCTGAATGCTGCTGCTCCATGTTTGGTTCTGGTTCTGGTGCAGAGCAGAACCAGGTTTGTATTTATTCGGCTGTAGTGATTATTCCTTATCTGTCTCCGTAGGACATCGACACAGTTCTCTCCAGAGCCTGTTCTCTAATTCCAGAGATGGGATTGTTCTCAGCAGCCAAAGTTTTTCTTTCTTGTGAATTTCTTCTTGGGGAAAGTTATCGTGTTCTCAAAGCTCCATTCTGGTATTCAGCGACGGAGCAGCCAATCCCAGCAGACCGCTCATATTTCAGCTGCCGCAGATTTCTTCAAGGTTCACTGATCAGTAAGAAATGATGAGAGAGGAGAATGGGATCGAATCGGCCTAGTTCAAGTCAAGCCAGTCGGGGTGATTTGTTTGGCAGGTCGAGGCGCAGGAAGAGCGCAGTGGGAGGCTTTTTCCGGTGAACGATGTCGTCACCGCTTTGCACGTTGCATCCATTTGTGTGAAATATTAATAAAGCAGAAATAAATTTTTAACACTCTTCTCTTCATCATCCTCCCACCCACCTCTTTGCAAGACAATGTGCCAGCAGCAGCACAAAGCCAGAGACGGGCTCAGAGTGGGTCGCACCCGGCTGCAGCAGCGTCATCCTCCTACTGTAAGAGGCTTGTTAGAGGAATAATCATCAGAGAGGAGAGGCACAAACTATTGTTGCACACTTGAACAATCGCTGACAGGCAGCCGGTTGCTGCTGGAGGCTCAGCTGCTGCTCCGGTGTGTTAGCACCACGCTGCACGGCGCTCTCAGGCGCTGCGGTTTGATTCTCCCGTCGAGCAGGATGACCTGGCATTTCGGTGACTTTTAGAGGTGTTATCATGCTGACATATTGCTCTCTCATTTTTTCCTCTCTCTCTCCTGTTGCAGACATCTTCTGCTCTCTATTTACTTTATTTAGCAGCTGATTTTTCCATGTTTCTTTGGATTTTTACAACCCAGTTTGTGCTGCACAGATTTTATGGATGCTGTAAAGAAGCATTATTTTCTGACATTTGATTTCATATTTTTAAAAGCAGCAAAGTGATATTTTAATTCATCTAATACAACCAAACATGAATTTTAAGAATGAAACATGTTAATAAACAACAGACGTGGTAGAGTATCAAAATTTATACTGAAGTAAAAACAGTTTTACTCAAGAGTAAAAAAGTACTTAGGTCATTTACAGTCATTTAATATTACAAAATTACAAAATCAGATGGAACAAAATATAAAGTTAAAAGGAAATGTTGGTATTTTAAGGACCAAAATGATGACAATTCATAAAATAAAAAAAAATAAATAAAAATTCCAAATGAGTTTCTTTAAATAAAAAACTGATGAAACTTGAACAGAAACTGCAGGTGTTTGTCTGAGTCTGGTGAGTTTTTGTTTTTCATTCATTGGGAAGAAAATCCAGAAATTTTACTCAACAGTAAAAATACTTGATAATAAAAGTAAGTAAAAGTAAAAGTACAGTGTATTAAAACACTTCTAAAAGTATATTTTTTCAAAAAAGTCACTCATGTCGATGTAATTAGTTGTTACTAAACTCTGGTAGACAAAACATTTAGATTTCTGTTTTTTAAAAACATTTAAAAATAACAGATCATTTTGTGATTGCAGCTAAAGGATTCCTCCAGTAAATGTTTTCCATTGTTCAAATGGAAAGAGAAAATATTTCTGCCCTCATCCATTCATCCGTCTATCTATTATTGATCTATTATTGATCTATTATTGATCTCACTGAGCGGAGGCTCCTGAGCCTCAGCCATCAGGTTCAGCCGGGTTGAACAGAAGGAAATAAAATATGGAAAAGTCATGACAGAGTTTTGTTCTCGTCGTCATGGAGATGAATTTGTTGCAAAACTGCAGATTAGTTGAGTTTTTAAGAATCTGCTGCAACTTTTCTAAATTTCTTCTATAAATCAGAGTTCACCTTTCCTTCACCTCCTCCTTTATCTTTGATGCTGTTCTGATCTCAGGGTTTTATTTATGACCAAATTCAGCGGTCAGACACTGACGTGGTGCAGTTTGGAGGTGTGTGCGCTCCTCCCCAGCTGTGTGTTTAAACAGGTTTGAAGGTTCTGTTCGATATGAAGACGAGTTTCTCTGACATTTAGTTTTCTGTAACGGCGGTGTCGCCCCCTGCTGTCCCGTTGAAACGTTGCCCGTGTTTTACCGTTTGCAGACGGTTAATAGAATCACAGAAGGTCGTCGTTTCCTATCGGAAACAAATATTCTCTGGCATTCATGAATCAAAACCAGCCATAAGTCAACAGTATTAATTCCCTAAAAGCTTTGTTTTGACAACCAGCGTAGTACTTATAAGTCACAGTTATTATGCAGTCAAGGAAGTGCGTCTTCCTATATTTCATAAAACCGATACAAGCCCAGATATATTGGTTTTACAGAAAGATGTTTCCCAGGTGCAGGGAGGCTGGCGCAGAGACGGAGCGGGAGAAAACATGAAAGTGATTTTCTCTCTACACTCCTAATTACTTGTCTTCCTCCAGCTCTAAAAATAAATTCATATTTCATAAGGTGTCTTTGCCTGAGCACACAGCCGCCCTGCCAAACTATCTGTGTGCAATCCGCTGTCATTTTGATTATGGATATTTAGCAAAAGTGGAAGGGGAAGGAGAAAAAAAAGGATTTCTTCCAATTATCTGCGCTAACGGTCTTTGCAGAGACGTTGACCTCAACCCCCTTGTATCTTAGCAATTTAATTTAACCCCGGCTGTGTGTTGTACGTGCTAATTAAAAAGCATTTCAAAGAGAAACTCGCACTGGGAGCAGCGGAGGGAAAGAAGTGGAGGGAAGAAAAAGTGAGATGGTGACAGATATAAACACTTGCACATGAAAAGAGGTGATAGCTCTGAGTGTTTTGAAAGAATATCTGAAATGCCTCAGTGGGTTCACAACAAGGTGGAAGAGAAAAGAAGTTGAGACGAGCTGGGGAATAAATCCGTTCTGCTCCTCCAGGTTGGATCTTTTATCGATCGCTGGTGAATTTTGCCAACAGTCAAACGGAAAACCATTTCTTGACCTTTTGAAACTTTGACCTGTAATATCTAAAAAAATAATATTCAGGATGAATTGCATTTTCTTTCATATAAGAAGATTCAAATTTATGAATTATAATCTGCATTTTCTAGGAAATTAAATTTACTTGGAATCTGAGGTTAAGGATGAAGAATAAGTTTTACTAAACTAAAAGCTGAAGACAAGTCAAGTGGAAAACGATCATGTGACTTTACAGGCCGACGAAGCAGGAAGTTATATGAAGAAAAACCAAAACGAAGAATTTTATCTGTAATCTGAGTTTCTGAGAATCCAGATGGAAAAGATTTTACATGTAATATCAAACTTTAACTGGAAATGGAAAATCAGCCTTTTCTCTGTCAGCAACAGAAACCAGCTGGATGAACCGACGGCATTCCTTTGGTTTGATGAACCAAAAGTGTTACATGACACTGAAACACAAACCGTTCAGGCGGGAGACGGACGGCAATCTGAGGACGATTCGCCAAGTCAGGATGTAGAAGTTACGTTGGTCACAGGCTGAGGGCAGCGAGGCTCCAGTGAGCCGACGGATTTCTAGATGAGAGACTGGCAGTGTCGCCTCCTCCCAGGAACCTTCTCCTCCTCCTCAGGATCCTCTTCCTCTCAGGAACCTCCTCCTCCCAGGAACCTCCTCCTCCCAGGAACCTCCTCCTCCCAGGAACCTCTTCGTCCTCCCAGGAACCTCTTCCTCCTCCCAGGATCCTTCTCCTCCCAGGATCCTCCTCCTCCTCAGGAACCTCCTCCTCCCAGGAACCTCCTCCTCCCAGGATCCTCCTCCTCCCAGGAACCTTCTTCTCCTCCCAGGAACCTTCTTCTCCTCCCAGGAACATTCTTCTCCTCCCAGGATCCTCCTCCTCCTCAGGAACCTCCTCCTCCCAGGAACCTCCTGCTCTCCGGAGCGGCAGCAGGAATCCTGCAGTCTGCAGTGTTTATCAGCTCCAGCCTTTATTACCACTTAAGGAAATTCTCCCTGTCTGCGTTTCTTTGTCAGATGTTTTTCTGAGTGCTGCTGTCAGAATGTCGGATTACTTTTTAAGGCGGATTGCCGTTTACATGACTTTGCATTTCCGCTGACGCTTTGAAGTGTTGGAGCGCAGCCTTTCTGCATCACCTCCTGCGACGCTGCGTGTGGGAGAACGTTTGCATGTATTATTCCCTTATATATTCAGTTAGCCGCTTACTTTGTTGGCGGGGATTAGCGGCGGTGAGAGCGGCAGCGTCTTAAGGCCTCACCGGCTGCCTGCCACTTCTAATGACACTTCAGACTAAGACGGGCTAAGTCCAGAGCAGGTTTATTAGTTTGGAGAATGCTTGAATGCATCCAGCTTTCTTCCTGTGGGCGTTTGAGCTGGAAGCGTGGCAGTGAGGGACGGCCATGATGGAGCGGCTCTGTCAGCGCTCCGGAGTGAGAAGGATGCCCAACACGAGGAACATTTCCGTCTCAAACAGCCACGTTACCTAATGAAGGATGTAAATCTGACTCTCCTCCGCTCCCTCATGGCTGCAGCCAGTTTTCTATAATAATGTCATTTAATTGTGTCTCATTGTTTATCTGACAAGGCCTCCCTCGGGGCTGTTTCCACTCTTACTTTGTATTCTTGCTTTTGTCTGCAGCCTCTTGCTCAGTCTGCGCTCCTCATCCGTTCTGCAGACAAAGAAACAATAAAGCGAGATGAGCAGCGGAGGCAAATGTTTGTCCGCCTGCAGTGACAGGTGCGAAGGCCAGGAGGATTGTGGGATAACTGCTGCAGCTGACACAGCTGATTGCATGTTGCTGTGTGTTCCTCACTTGTGTTTTCCTCTAATTGGGGAGATATATTAGACAGCCAGTCTCGTTAGACGCAGCAGACACATTGGTAAAAAAATAACAAGGTAATCAACAGTTTTTTTTCTTTGCTGAACATTTTGTCATGGAAGATTCTCACTTAGTTCTGATTGTCCTTTTTTATTTATTCAGCAGTTCCTGTAATCAGCCTGCCGGGCCGCAGACTCGCATCCTGTCATGACAGACATGAACATTATTTGCTCTGCCGCCCCCCGTTAGCGAACGTCGCTCTGCCGCCCCCGTTAGCGAACGTCGCTCTGCCGCCCCCCGTTAGCGAACGTCGCTCTGCCGCCCCCGTTAGCGAACGTCGCTCTGCCGCCCCCGTTAGCGAACGTCGCTCTGCCGCCCCCGTTAGCGAACGTCGCTCTGCCGCCCCC
>NW_006800294.1:361505-374901 GCF_000485575.1 Poecilia formosa | reverse complement strand
GTTAGCGAACGTCGCTCTGCCGCCCTCCGTTAGCGAACGTCGCTCTGCCGCCCTCCGTTAGCGAACGTCGCTCTGCCGCCCTCCGTTAGCGAACGTCGCTCTGCCGCCCGCCGCTAGCTAACCTCGCTCTGCCCCCCTCCGTTAGCTAATGTCGCTCTGCCGCCAGCCGCTAGCTAACCTCGCTCTGCCGCCCTCCGTTAGCGAATGTCGCTCTGCCGCCCGCCGTTAGCAGTATTTAATCTCGATTGAGAAGTTTTGGAACCTTGTCGGTTCTGTCCGGGTCCATGTTCTGTTCAAAAGCGGATGATTCCATCTGTCATCAATGTTCCGTCTCCAGACATACATGTCCGATCGATCACCACTCTGTCACTCATCCTGTTGATCAATACCTGCCCCAGACGTCCATCTGTCACAGTTTGGACCTGACCAGTACTTTGTCGGCCCGGTTCAGGAGCTAATGCTAACAGTCCACTCACAGGACAAGTGGGCCATTAAAGATGGAAAAAAGGAGCAAATTCCCTCCAAAATTCTCTAGAAAAACTCCAGACATTTGAAATTAGTCTTAACATTTTTCAAAAGTAGAAAAATTGTTTGAAAAAATTGGATGAAAAAGTTTGGACATTCCTGAGCTCCAAAACCTAGAACATTTTTTTTTACATTGATTTTAGAAATTTACTGGAGAAAATATGGAAATTTCTGGATTTCAAGTTAAACATTTGCTTAAAAGAAAAACACAGAAGTTTATCTGAAATTTTCTAGAAAAGTTCTTTCTAGCAAATTTCTGACTTTTGAAACTCAGAAATGTTCATGTTCTTACAGATGTTGAAATGTGGGTTTTCGATGGAAACGTCCTCCTGTCCTCTGTAACTCCGTCAGATAGCTGCAGGATTCCAATAGCGGGATGTGATTTAGCGGCTGCCGTAGCCGCCGTCACTCCTGCTGTTGGTGGGGCAGAAGAAAGGTTTCCAGTTTGTTCCGTGTTATTACCCCGCGCTCTTGTCTGCCGCTGCGACGTTGACTGGAGCAGGAAAAAGGGTGTGTGTTGCATTTCAGTAAAAGTGGAAAATAAACCTTTGCTGGAAGCAAGGTACACATTTTGTGTCGGAGAGCGACGGGGACAGAGGCAGAGGGAAAGGCCGGTAATTGAAGCAGCAGAGTGTCCATCAGCGGCGGCAGCACAGCAGGTGAAGCAGCTACATGTGTATTTGTGTGTTAGCTGCACCAGCGGAGAAAGAAGAGGCCGCGCGCCGCTCGCTCTGCTGATTGACAGCAGTGGTGTTGGTGGCAGCACACACACCTGAAAACACACCGGAGGCTGTGGGTGACTCAGAGCAAGAGTGTGTGTGTGTGTGTGTGTGTGTGTGTGTGTGTGTGTGTGTGTGTGTGACAGGCTGTCGGAGGAGCGCTTCCTGTGTCGGGTTCTGCTCTCGGATGAGGTCGGCTGAGTAAAAGCCCCTCGGGGCGGAGGGCGGCTGGGATCCTTTCAGCGTTCGGGTCGGAGCGCTGCAGCAGCACGGAAAATTTTTAATCAACTCAAAAAACACTGAAAGGGAGAGAAACTGCAGCGGAGGCTCAGCCTGACCCGGTTCTATCGGGGCCAAGGACCGCAGGGAAGCGGCTGCAGACATTTTAAAATCAGGCAGTTTGAACCTGGAAAGTTCATTTCTCAAATAAACAACCAGCTTCCTTAGGTCCTTTATAAATGATCAATATTTAGGAAACAGTTTCTGACTTTTGTATAAAGTGAAGAATTTTATACTTTCAGTTTTTAAAACTGTTAGCAGCTGATTAGCATCTCAAATAGCACCTGACCTATGACCCCAAATCTGCCTGGAGTTGAAAAAGAGGAAGTTCAAACCTTCTTCCATAGTGAACAGAGATCATATCCCCACTTCAGCATCTCTCTGCAGGCTTTTTAAAGCCACACAGATGTAATGATTCTGGGTTGCTGCAAAGGTAAAAGCTCCACTTTCTGTGTCTGAAAGAGTCTGTGGGATGTTTTAGGGAACATTCAAGGCTTTAATCCTTTACTGTGACATATTTCTACATCCATGCTAACTTTCTGCTCTGATATAACGATTCATATTCCAACCAGAATATGTGCTGCATGAATCAAACCTGAATGTCCCAGAAGCAGCGCCAGTCGCCCATCAGCGGCGAAGCTGATGCGTCTCAGGTGATCAGGAGCTGAAAGCATCAAACGGATCGCTGCTCTCCTGCCGGCAGCTGCAGAACCGGGCCAGCGAGTCACGGTGGACATGTGCAGCCGCGGCCGTCGTCTCCACAGGCCGCCCAGAGGCGGCCCACGTTCCCCACAAGTAAATATGAACAGGAGTCTGAAAAGATGCAGAACCAAATCACCAGCAGCACTTCACTGCTTTCAGAGCAGATTTATCATCTAGGAAGCTGTTTCCTGAAACCACATTTATGTTTCTAAATGTAGAAAAAGACGAAGCCAAAGTGACAGACTTTCTGTTGAATGTGTCAAACCGACAGGCGGCTGCTTGACCCAGCGGTTTTAACTGGTTCTGCCCCAGTTTGCCAGATTCATCTCCCTGAATCAGGAGCTGACCAGCAGCTGCATGTCCACTGATGACATCACCGCTTAATTGTGCCAAAACATCATGTTTTGGAAAGTTCTGGTGCTGAGACGAGCTTTCTGGCCGAATTGAAACGGGTTTATTTTGCATAAGTGAATCGGAAACATGAGTCACATGATCAACAACCGGATGTTACTACTGGCGTAAACAGGAAGTGATGTGGGCGATGATGGCGCCTCCAACAAACTGATTCATGTGGGAATTTAATTGAATTCTCAATGGAAACGCTGCAGTTAAAAGGAGTGTTAGTGAAACACTTCAGTCTGATTTAATAAAACCCTGTGATGTTCAGTCGGCGCTGCGCCCAAACCCCTCCCTGTCTCCGTTCTTCATCGTGTTCCTGCTCGTCTTCTCCTGGTCTCAGGTCTGATGGACGTTTTGATGCAGATCCGTTTTGAACGCAGTCGTCTCGTCAGGCTGGCCTCCTGCTCTGCTGTCGGAGCAAACACAAACTGTCGATCCGTCAGGCAGGCGAGGCGAGCGCCAGCGCCGTGATTGACTGACATTTAGGGAGAGAACAGAATGTTCCTGTTGATCTTCATCATCCTTCAGTTTCCCTCTCAGACTTTGAACTTCCTCTGCTTTGCCCTTTTTCTCCTCCTGGTTTTCTTTAGATCTTCTTTTTTAACCTACTTCCATCTTTTCATCCTGTTCTCTCACCTCACCTGCCATCTCATGTTCCTGTTTTTGTTTTTTATTACTCCTCTCACATTTTCTTGTTTTTAACTGGAATATTATAAAAAATCTTAAGAAAACTGAAATAAACTCAATGCTGAGAATCACTAGAAATTGTATAAAATCAACTTATTTAAAGTTTACATCATGTTATAATATTAATCCTTCATCGTAATCATACCTGCAGTGTCTCCTTGACTCTTTCATGCACGTTTGAGAAATCATTTAATCTCCATGGCAACCGTTCAGGGTGCCTAAACGCTTGTTCTCACAGAAAACCCCTCCGCTCCTCCAGACTAGCAGCAGCAGCAGTTATCAGACAGCTCAGCCCAACAGGCCTGTAAACAGCACAATGGAGGAGCATAGCTGTGATGACCTGCTGAAGGAAAAAGCAGGAGCTTCTTAAAGAGACAGAGGCCCAATTTCAAGGTGTCAAATTTAATTTATGTTTGATATACACAGCATTTTAAACAACTGAAGTCAAAATCAAAATGTAGAAACTGTTTTAATGAGGAAACTTTTCTAAGCATTTAGTTTTAGATCTGCTTCCTGTTGATGTGTTTTAATGTTTATTAGAGGTTTGAACCGTTAAAATATTCAGTTCCAAGTGTTTTTACAGGAGAGTTATTGCAGCTTAGATTATTATTTTAGCCAGTAGCTGTTATAAATCCTATTTCTTCTGCGACCTGTAAGGAGTGGTGGATGTTTTCCAGCTGATGTTGACTTGAAGCTCGGTGTGTGAGGCCGTCCAGCGCGTCGCATTTCAACCTGCATCAGACAAACGGCTGCAGCAGCCGGACGAGTCGGGCTGAGAAAGTGGAAAACTTTTCCTCTTCACCCTGTGACTCCTCACGCCGCAGCGCCGCTTATGTCGTCTGCAGCCCAACAAAAGGTCAAACTCCACCGCTGACCCCTTCTCTCATTAGTGAAAAAAGTTCCTGCAGGAAAGTTGCGCCTTATTTCAGCTCGTTATGTTTGGGAGCTGATTATGACAGAAGAGGTGGCGCAGGCCAGCAGCAAACCTCTGTGTACAATGACATAATTGGCAGGAGAATCTGGGCTGTGAGCGAGACGTACCTGCTCCAGATTCACTTCATTAGGCTTAATTCAGGAAATGACACCAGAACGTCTCATTTGGTGGCAAATTGTGGCGCATTAGTGAGAAATGCACCGAGTGGTTTTCTTGTTGGACGGTGGAGACTAATTGCTGGATCATCACCACCCTCTGCTCTTCTTCTCTGCTCTGGTTTCTATTCGCCGTCATGGCGGCGCTTTCCTCACGCTCTCCTGTAAGGAAACGCGCCGCCGCCGCCTGCTGGGCCCCCGGATAGACTAATCACCGCTGCGGCTTGATGAGCTGCGCGGCCCGTTTGGGTGGGTGGGTGTCGCGCGTTTTCTCCTCCCCGCTTGGACAAATGTGTGTGCAATTTCCTGGCACCTAATTGACAGGAAGCGGAACAGTTGCTGCTTTCTGATTCGGATGTCTAACAGCAGATTAGACGCTCCTGCCTGTCATTCCTCCCATAACTCTGCCTTTTGTTTCCTGCTGCTCTGTCGTCATCCAGCTGCATACGGCGCTGCGCTAATGAGGCCCGTTTAGACAAAGGGAGAACCTCGTCTCATCCCAGCTCCGTTTGGATCCACCTCAGCTTCATGCGCTGCTGATATTCTCCAGCTTAATGATCCACTCTGGGACCGCGGCTTCTGAAGGTGTTAGAAACATTAGCGGAGCTGCAGGAGCTGCAGGGGCTCCTGGGTCCGGCCCCGCCCTGCGCTGTACCCAATCAGCCCTGATGGGACGGGATGAGCGGCATCACTTCCTGTTCTGGATGAACAGGCGCGCAGGGAGAACCGTCTGAGCATCAGATGAAGGGAAACTCGGTTTTTAAAAACATTCAGCAAAATGCTGCTTTGAGATCTGCAGGAGTTTCACTTAAGCAGAGACTTTAGAAATGAGAATAACAACAAAAATGAGATTGAATCCTGAAAGAAACTCAGATTTATACATGATTCTTTTTTAAAACAGACCAAACTCTTCTACATTTATTTCTGTTTTCTAAAAGCTGCAACAATGAAAAGGACTCTGTCAGAGATGTATTCATGATCAGTGATTTATTAAACAATAAAATAACCAAAGTAATTCAGTTTAAAGGCAACGGCACCAAACGTATGCAAACTTCTGATTCTGAAGAAATAATTTAAATTCTGACCTGAAACCAGAGAAGTTTATTCTGATTTAACTTCACAGAAGGAGCAGTGTATGTAAACTTCTGGTTTCACTCCACACAGACTTTATTCTTTCTTCCAGTTCATAAAAACTGGATTTTTAAAACATAAATCATCTCTGCAGTTTGGTTGTGGCTCCTTTTGCTTGAATTTCTGCATCAGTGCTGTGAGATCACTTCACTACCTTCAGTTTTTCCTTCCACTCAACCTTCCATTGACATGCCAGCATGCAGCATTCTGTAGGTTTCCCATTTCATCTGAATTAAAACAACTTGTTACCTTAATGAGACGCAGCTCTGGTATTCTTGGACATCATGTAACATTTTAATCATAAATTTCCCAGTAATGTGATGCTGCTTATCTTATTAACTTGTTATTGACTACAAATATGGGGGAGTGGTGACTTAAGAGCAGAGATTTGTCATCTTGCAGCGGAGGGACATCTGGACGTCAGGCTGTGTGAGGAACAGACTGTTTTCCCCATCAGGAGCCTTTTCAATGGATTTGCAGAGTTTCTGATGCGACCGTCGCGTTGGTGTGTGTGTGAGCGCGCTCACAGACGGCCCGGGTGGATGTGTGTGAGGCGCTGTGTGTTGTGTAGGCGGAACCTTCTGGAGTGTTGGAGGAAAACCCAGAGGGGGCGACGCGAATGACTGGACCGCAGCAACGAGCCGCTGATTCATCTCAGACCTGCTGAGTTCTTCTCCTCATTCACTTCAGTGTTTCAGACTTAAAACCAGATTTATTTATTCAGTCGAGCTTTTCTAACGTAGTTCAACACACAGATAAAACAATTAACAGGAAGCATCGCAGCTTTGTGCTGCATGCTACCTTAGACGGCCACATGGGGGCAGTATAGAGCAGAGCCTCAGCGGTCAAACCCTGAACCAAAACATGCTGCTGCTTTTTGTGCTGCTGTCTCCACACTGTGGATGAGAAGGTTAAAGATGAGACTCTGAAGCCGCCGCCTCAGCAGGTTGTTGTCGGTTTGGGTCAGTTTCAGCCGAGTGAAGAGCAGGGAGCCGAGTTCACGACCAGGAGGAACTCCACGTTCAGGATGAGGTGGTGGAAGCTTAGTGATGATCGACGATAGTTAAACAGAAATACAGGTCGAACATTTGAAGGACCGTCTTGAAAATGAAAAATGTTCTAAGATTGTAAATGTATAGCGACACCACGCTCACTGAAGCAGCGTTTGGAAATGTTCCTACTAACCCAACATTTATCAGCAGCCGTCTCCAGTGAGTCCGACAGCTGGTAGGTCAGAGTCTGTCGACTCGCCATGCCTGGTTTCTAAACTCCTTCCTGACAGAGCTGCTGCCTCCTCTCTCATGACTGTGTGTGTGTGTGTGTGTGTTCAGTTAGAAGCAGGCAGATGTCTGACAGCACTCTGATGTCCGTCCTGCTGTCTGTCTGTCTGCGACTCCAGGATCGTCCACATGCATGCAAACACTTTCACACATCGGCTGCCGGTCCCATCGGACCTAATTGGCCCAGTCTGCTTAGTGCAGCACTATTATTCAGCTCTACTTACAAAAAAAGTGTGTAGCAAAGCTTCCCGGTGACACTTAAGGAAGTCCCTGGAGAGCTTCATGCCATCTCCTGCTTTGACACATCTGTCGCTGGGGGAGGAAGGAACACCTTTGTATCTCTCAAACAAGTCCAAAATATTTCACAGTCAGAGCTGGGAGAAAAAAGTGAAAGCTTCAACAAAAAAATGTTAATGCCCGTCACAGGCTCACACAGCACAGCCATGATTATGTTTCCCTCAGACGACTTATCAGAAATAATTCTTCCCTCTCCTGCTTGATTGCTTCGCCGTCCTCCAACAACAAACCAACCAACAGTTTGGTTCTGATCGGACCCCCTGCCTGACAGAAATCAGGACCTGGTGTTGGTGTGTCTCCACCTCCACCGCTTCTCAATCACTGCCCCAATCATCTGTACAGTAACTCCTTCCTCCCTACGTATGGCCGCTCGTCGCGTTAATCATCCGCCGGTTGTTTAAAATAACGTCCTCGTCTGTCGCCAGCTGCCCCTTCAGCCATAAACTCTGCATTATTTGGTAATAATACATGTAAATACTGTATGTTTGGCTGCAATCATTTTGCTGTTTAGTAAACACTTCAACCCAACTTGGAGTTAAAGATTGTCTGCCGGTCAGTCGAAGAGTATATCAACATCCGTTCCTGATTTTTCAGACCGCTTAATGACTCCAAACCCACCAAAGAAATTCATGATATTTTGCTGCTGTAAACAAGTTTCCCTGGTGTTTAAAATGTACTTCAGTAAAGTCAGTAAAGCAGCAGCGATATGAGAATGATTTTCTTTAAAAGAAGAGAAGTTCCTGCCGTCCTCGTTGGAGATGTCTGAGTTTTGTCTGCGGTTAGCTTCTCTCATGCTGCGTCGCTTTACCATCTGAGTAAATAATATTCCAATATGTTTCTTTCTCTGCAATCAGAAACACACCTGCTGTTTCTGAAAGAGACAATTAGAACAAACTCCATCATGACAAACAGTTTAAGGTTTATTTCTCCTTATTTTTGTTGTCCTCTTTCTGACGCTGCTCTTCAAAATAAAGCTGTGTTGAATTGGACCAGGGAAGATTTTTATTCATAAATCAACTGAATGGACAGTGATGTGAAAAATATGAGCAGATTTATTCTGCGTTTGAAAAGATGAAGATTCAGGTTTGCCTTGAAAAAAGCAGCTGTGATGAGTTTCCCTTGGAGAATGATGCAAATGAATCTACGAACGTCTGTTAGGTAACAGTTCAACCTGAGCATTATTCCTGTAAAACTAAAAGGACAGAAATGTTTTCCACCTTCCTGTTTGGTAGAAAATGCATTGAAAGTGAGTTTAAGATCATCTTGGGTGATGAGAACAGAATAGCATCAGGATCTTTTAGTTCATCTCTAAATTGGCTCCTGGATTATCGTTTTAGTGAAACAGCAGCCTGTTATTGCCTCAACTAATCAATCTGTTTAGAAAACTTGGAAAGTTAATTCTTGTTCAGCTTTTAAAATCCATCAAACCCCCTGATTAAAGCTCACTTTCATTAGTACAAATTGACCAAGAGTTCACTCGACTGCAGAGGATAAGTTCATTAGAGTTCCCAGCCCAAGAATTGCCAATTAACAGCACATCATAGCAGCGCGGCATCAATGCTTCCCAGAGTTCAAACAGCAGACGAGTCTGAACGGCGGCTGATGGGAAGAGGCTGACTTTGTGGCTAAACTCTCTTTACTGTGAGGCTGAAGACAGTAATGTGGACAGAGGCATTAAAGAAGGAATCTGCGCTGTGGACTGAGTCTGAACTTGATTTGTCTGGTTTCACCAATGAATGAAGGACAGGAAGCTCCTGGAGGTTTGGGATGATTGATGCAGCATTCACAGTTTGACCAAAACTCTGGGAACGGAGCAGGAAAGTTTGTTTAAAGCTGAGTTTTATTAAACCTCCTTGGAGTTCAAAGGGAAGTTAAAACACCAGGATCCATAAAAGCTGCCAACTAAATACATTTATGTTTGTAATGATCAGCAGCACTGCATTACAGCATCAGGATGTTTAGTGTAGAAAAGCCTCTCAGCTCAACTTCAGCAGGTGAAAATTATTGTTTTTAATTAAAAAGTCTAAAGAAAATATTAACGGTATAATAACTCTGATGAGAGCTCATGGTACTTGGCGACTTCCTGCTGCATACAGATGGTTTCCCTCCTGATGATGACCCGGTTCTACTGGAACCAGAACTTCATCATCTGCTCTGCTGTGGCTCTGAGTCAAACCAACCTGTTCCCCTCCTGGCCTGTGGGGGCGCTGCACCAAGAACCACTGAAGGAAACGACACAGAAACCTCTGAAGACACTGAGAGCAACTTCCTTCTTCACCAGATGGAAACAAGATGGAGGATTTTAGCGGTGGAGGGTTTCTCTTTAGTCTAAAGACCAGGAGCCATTTCTGCTGCTAGCGCTAGGCTAGCACGTTAGCTTTGGTTGTATTTACCCAGAATGCCCTGCGCTGCAGGCTGCTTCCTGCTTTTGGAGCGGTCTCTTTTTTTGCCTTTATGTTTTGAGGGACCCTGCGATTCGTTCCTCAACCATTCGATGACCATGTGGGAGATTTCTCCACCTTCACAGTCGGTTTATGGAGGAAGAAGCTACACTGACACCAACAGTAACTAAAGCCTGATGGGTTTATCCTCTTAAATGTAAAACCTGAACTCTGGTTTTCAGATGTGCAGTGAAGGTTTGGGTTTATTTGTCTCTGCTTGCTCTGATGCACTTTAGGACAAGTCTGAACTGAAGTTTTCCTAAAGCGACCCAGAAGATCTCAGCTGGTTGGGTGTGGATGGAGGTTTGATGAGCTTCGATTAGAAGTGGATCATCTGCAGTCATGTAAATAAAGTCCTCACCTCTTCTGCTCTGTCCTGACATCATGCTGTAAACTCTGCTGTGCAGCCTGTCTCCTCCCTTCTCTCTCCTCGCCTCGTCTTACTGAGCCAGAGTCAATCTGTGCGAATGAGTTCTGACGTCTCGTTTTTAGCAGGACTGATTTCCCAGGGGAAAACGCCGTTTGCCATCTTTACATTTTATTCCCATTTCCCTGTCGCATTAACAAAACAGCCTTCAATCTGCTCTTTTCTTCCTACATCGTAAATGAGGTGTTGACTGAGGAAAACAAACACTGACCTGGCTGTTGTGCCGTAATAGGAGCAGAAGAGGATCAGAGTCCGGGTGGGAGACGGGAACCCGCCGGGTCGGCCCGGTTTCTTCTCTCTCCTCAGGGTTCCTCCTCATAAACATGGAAACTCGGTCTGGTCAGCTGACATGTGATTACTGAGCGGAGCTGGAAGCCTGATGAAGCTTCAGGCCATTTGGAGGTTCTGGCCTCCAGCTTCCTGCCTACAGATGATCTTAGAGAGAATTATCTGTGAAGTAGAAAACATCCACTGCTTTGTTCAGTTATTCTTCCATTCATTTAGTTTCATAAAGCAGCTTCCACTTCACCTGAGTGTAAATGTTGTTTACCTTTGAAATTTAAATGCATTTTTGTGTTTGACAAAAACAGCCTCAGACTGAGTGTACTTCAAGCCTGGAGTGCCTATTAAATGTCAGTTGTACTTGACACAAGCTTTCACATGCGGCTCGGCCTTAAAGCTTTCAGGGCTTCTTTTTATTTCAGCACAAATCCTGATTAAATCATCATGATTATTGGTAAAATGCTCCGATTCTCCTCAGGCTATGCAGCTCATGTGAAATGAGTTTCTTTAACTAACTGAATGTCTGGAATCTGATTGGTTAAAAATGTCTTTAAACAGTGAATAAGTTCTCATCATATAATCCACCTTGTAAAGGTTTTTACAAACAAACTTTGATTTGAACGTTTTGTTGGAGTTTGACCCAAAAATCTGAACATTCAGCTAATCAGAAACCTTTTTACAACATATTCACTGAGATATTATGGGATGGTTTACATGGTTTGGAATGGCCTAGTCAAAGTCCAAATCTGTTCCGTTTGCTGCAGTAGATCTGTGTCATTTGTTAGGAAATGAAGCTTCTTTTCAGAGTTGAGCAGCTTTTTACCTGTTTCCATTTCGATTATTTATCTTTAGTGATGAGTTTCAAAGTCTCTAAGGATGAGATGGCCTCTCTCCCATCACCCTAATCTTTAGCTCCATCCTCAGATTCAAAAACTTTCTTTCATAGAAGAAATGAGTGCTTCAGAGCCCGATTTGCCAGCAGTATGAATAATTTCGGGTTGTGGAGAATCTGGTAATAATCCGTTTAGGGTGGTCATTATGTTATGCCTGGTTCCAGAATGTCTTGTACCTCAGTAATGCGGTTGTAATTTAGGACGTGTGCCGCTGCAGATCGTTCCTCCTGAGGTCTTCCTCTCCGTCTTTCTATCGATCAAAGGGACAATAAAACTGTCAATTGAAATCAAATTAAAGTCTTTGTGGTTCTGATCCTCAGAGCCGCTGGAGAAACGTCACGTCTCTGACCGACGCAGACAGTCTGAGAGGATCGGTAGGTTATTGGATCGTACAGGAGGAAGGAGTGTGTGTGTGTGTGTGTGTGTGTGTGTGTGTGTGTGTGTGTGTGTGTGTGTGTGTGTGTGTGTGTGTGTGTGTGTGTGTGTGTGAGATCAAACCAGTGAAGTGGAGCAGGCAGAGATGGGCTCCTGGCTGTCAGTCTGATTGTGGTTCTGGATTGGCTGATCAGTGGACCGGAAGCCTGGATCTCTCAGCTCCAGCCTCCATCCCTGTTTGTTTCTTCTTCTCCTCCTTCCACCTTCCCTTCATCTACATTTCATCTCCATCTGTTGGACGCGACTCTTTCCCTGTTCTTCCTCTTTGGTTTGTCACCCTGAAGTCTTCCTCCGGTTACAGCCGGGATGAAAACGCGTCTCTTCGTTCTCTCCTACCAGTCCAGCTTTTTGTACTTGGCCGTTTAACAGAAGTTGATTTGTGGTGAGAAAGTGAACCTGGTCCGATCCTGGCTGACCAGTCTGATCCCAGTCTCTTACTGGTTTCTCAGTAAATCACCAACATTCCCAGTCTGTACAGCCCTGGTCCAGCAGCTGCTGCTCTCTGTGCTGTTTGAGTATTGATCATCAGATGATCACTGGACAAACTGAAGATTAGCGCTGGTTTGTTTGTGCCAGCAGGTGAGAGGCTCTCCTCCTCTCTTTACCCCCTTATTCCTCAGGATTCATCCCATTCTTCCCTCTCTGTCACCCCCCTAATTTGAAGTGCAATAGTTTCCCTCTGGCATGAAAATATTGCATCATTCATCATGTCTCTCTAATTCGTCTTAGATATCCTGAACCCCCGGTACTCCCATCATCCTCCACCTCCTCCACCGTTTAGCTGTGATTTCGCCCAGACTGCAGGAACACAAGGTGAGGGAGAAGCAGAGGACCACTGTCCTCACACACACACACACACACACACACAGCCACGCTGACCGGTCGGGTCACTGCGATGGCTGACCGTTGCAGCTGTTCTCTGGCCTCGGGGCCGATGAGCCGATCCAAAGCGGCTGCTGATCAGCCTGCAGTTTGTGGCTCCATGTTGGAATCAGTCCATGTTCGTTCAGATCAGTTTTCAGCCTTTTCAGAACGTTTTAATGTTCTCAGCACATCCTCGTTAGCACGGCGCTAATCAAACAGCTCATTATTCTGCGATCAGATCTCCTCTCTGGGGTCAATCTCATCACTGCTCTGCATAATGTCTGCCTTGGCTTTGTAATTCTGACCCAAACCAATGCAGAAATCTGAAGTTTTTATCTATGAATCTAATATTTAATGCAAAGAAACTTATGAACTACACAGAAACACGAACAAACCAGTCAGGTAAAGGTTTAGAGACGGTTCTCATCAGATTGGATCACTGTGAAATCTTTAATTTTATTAACAGTTTTACTCACCATTATCTTCAAACTATGAGCAAAAATGTAACTATACTGTAATAGTTGCACTATTTAAACAATAACAACAAGCAGCATTTGAATGTGTTTGTGTTTGTCTGGACTGTCGGTTGGTAGATATGATACAAAACTTTTCAAGTCTTATAACAAAATGGCTGCTGTGGATATAATAGAAGATCATGTTCAATCATGAGACTCCAAAAGTTTAAAAAATACATTTCCTGGAATTTAACCATAATTAGAGATTAGAAAACAAAATCATTGATTACTGGAGAGAATGTGAAAAGTCTCTGGAGCTGAAGGGCCTAAATAATTCAGTCATTTCATGCGAGGTCGTCTGAACGACCTCCTGAGGTCATGAACGACCTCCTGAGGTCATGAACGACCTCCTGAGGTCATGAACGACCTCCTGAGGTCATGAACGACCTCCTCAGGTCATGAACGACCTCCTGAGGTCATGAACGACCTCC
>NW_006800294.1:358168-360561 GCF_000485575.1 Poecilia formosa | reverse complement strand
GACCTCCTGAGGTCATGAACGACCTCCTCAGGTCGTCTGAACGACCTCCTGAGGTCATGAACGACCTCCTCAGGTCGTCTGAACGACCTCCTGAGGTCACGAACGACCTTCTCAGGTCGTGCGAACGTGGTCGTCTGTCCAACCAGAAAGGAGAAGCTGCCTCCGCCATGACGAGTAGCTACTGAGTTTGGCGGGAGATGTTAGCTTAGCATGGCTACTTCAGGACTTCCCAATGAAACCAGCAGATTCTGTTACAACAACAAATCAGCAGGAAAAACTTTTCTCGGTGGTAATTCCCACAACATTCCTCACTTTGTCAAAGATCTTCTTTCCTTTAACTCAATCTTAAACAAAGAAACGTGTTTTTCTTAAGCAGCATGAAGCAGCAGACATTAATAGTAAGAGAGCATGAAGCGATTAAAACAGGCCTAATTAATTGCTCTCAGTAATGCAGCTCTTATATGAGTCTGCTGTCTTCCCATCTCGCCCACTCGCCTCCTTACATCACTCCTGGTTTCACCCCAGTGCATCAATGGGAACGTGACGCCTCCAACAGGAATACGTGTAATTATCCGCCCACTCGCCTGTCTCTTGAAAGCGATTGGACGGCGCGCTCCCGTTCCGATGTGCTAGCCGCCGCCCACGCCGGCTCTGCCACAGCAGCCATGGCGCCCAGTCACCCTCCCACTCCTCGCCAAACGCTCCAGCAGCCGCCGCCCACCTGGGATCCTGCACACATCCAGTGATGAGTTTAGAAACGCATGTGGGTCAGCAGGCGGTGACGTCCGTCCAGCCAGCCAGGTGAGCGGCTCCTGCAAAGGACCGGCTGTGCTTCTCGTCTCCTCAGCCGGTACCGGTCATCAGAACAGAACTGCTCTGGTTCTGGAGCGGAGCCATAAAACCTGACATGAACAGCATTTTAAAGTCTTCCAGGTTTTTCTTTGTGATTCAGCCACAATCAGAGACACTTCAGAGGCTTCTCAGCTTTTTAAACCTTGGACAGATTAGAAGATTTCTTGTTTTGCTACCATTAGCATTGAACATGCAACTCTTTAAAGCGGCACATTTGTTTTTTCACCTTTTCTTTAATGTTTTTCTATTGATTATTTACAGTGCACTCCACCTGCTTAAGGTTCAGTAATCAGACTTTTCTATGGAACATAACTGAATTATTCTCAGAAAACTCCCAATATTTTTACATAATATCCAAAATATTTTAAAGAAATTGCAGATTGATGAGCTGAAATATCTATGAGCCATGCTATTGGCTGGTGTTTTTAAAGCAGCCAATCCAGGAGCAGCAGCATCAGTTTCCTCAGCCCTGATTGGCTGAAGGACTTTTTCCACATATTTCCTTCACCTTTGGTTCTTGAAGTGGTTTTAAATTATGTTTGGACTGTAAGTGTTTGCTATCTTCGTCATCGATCCTAAACAGAGACCAGGTGATTCAGGACTCCAGGTCAGGATGGCCACACCTGGCACCAGGTGTTTCCGTTGAATCTTAAATCTAACGAGTGTTTCTCACGGTGACCAAAGTCTCATTCCTCCACCTGTCCAACCCTGACCAGGAGAAAATGTCACTGATTGTTCTCCTATAAAGCGCTAATTGCTCTGAAGAAAAGCCTCGACCTGAATGTTTGTCATGATAGTGGCAACGCTGAGATCACCGATTCTTTATTGGTTGGATGAATGCATTTATTTTCCACAGCGCCACATAAATGGTTGGCTGTTTTAATTAAAGCCTCACTAATGCTCTTGAACTTATTAACCAGCTTCCTGCTAATGAATGAAATGATGCCATATTTTAAAAACATGAAGAAATGAGTGAAAACACTTGATCTATGAAGACAGTGCAGGTGAAAAAATCACTTGCAGCTCTTTCACCACTTCACCTTTAGTGAAATGCCTCTTTGTCTTTGTGAAAGCCCATATCTTCTCTGTAATGGCAAGTAATTTAAGGGAAATTAACATTTTGACAAGTTCCTCTGAGGTTGGGAGGAGAGGAGAGGAAGGGATGAGGAGGAGGGAGGACGGCGAGGAGCGGCTTTGTGTTAAATGGCTGACTCTTTGGCCCCAAGGTTAAAGACACTGGAGCAGAAAGAGATGAACTGGCCCAAGTGGAAAAGTTTAAGACCCACCTGAAGGTCCGGTAGACTCGGTTCTACTGGTGTTCACATGGGACTTCAAGCTAAACCAGAGTTCACATATCGACCCCAGACTGAGGTTTGGACGACCAGCGTTTGACACACATTCACACCTCGCCAAGCAAACTGGACTTTCCAGGTAAATGGACCGGAGTCGGGTTAAAGCGGACCGGAGTCAGAATAGAGCGGACTGGAGTCGGGTTAAAGCGGACCGGAGTCAGAATAGAGCGGACTGGAGTCGGGTTAAAA